>NC_084989.1:24013570-24033570 GCF_963691925.1 Scomber scombrus
ATAGCTTCTGCTTTTTTGTTGTTGTTTTTCTTAACTTACTTTGTATCCTGCTTTTTCTGCCCAATAAAAAAAAGAGAGAATTATCATGGACTCTGCAGCTCCCCCCCCAAAATCAACCTAAAAATTAAAAAGCTAAATAAAAAAAAGTGATCCGGTCTTATGCATCTTTATCTGATGCGATCAGAAATTCAATTTTTTTGCTGCATGTAAACGTACTGAGAGAGTAAAAACAGAGCTATAGAGAGTAAATATTAGACTTACATTCAGCTGGTGGACAGAAACACGATGAACTAATGAATGAAATATGCAACTGTTTGCTGATGATCTGTCACTGTTGATTTCTGATTAAAACTAGTGAACAAAATAATAATTAATGCAGGTTTAAACAAACAATTATCATCAGAGAAACCCACAAATGCTTAAAGTGCAGCCAGCAGGTTATATACAGTGAACACAGAGGCTGCTGGGTGATGAATCTATGTGACTGTCTGGAAAGTATGTAACTCATCATCAGGTTGTAAATGTAGAGAAATAGTCACAACATTGTAAAACGTATCTGACATTGTTTAAGCTTTAATATTTATCTTGTATTTTTATTATCAACCTAATGTGTCCACCTTATTTAAGGAGGAAGAAGGAAGAAAAGTAGGGAGGGAGGAAGGAAGGAAGGAAGGAAGGAAGGAAGGGAGGAAGGGAGGAAGAAGGAAGGAAATGAGGGACGAAGGGAGGAAGGGAGGAAAAATGAAGGAAGGGAGGGAAGAAGGAAGGAAGGAAGGAAGAAGGAAGGAAGGAAGAAGGAAGGAGGAAGGGAGGAAGAAGGAAGGAAGGGACGCAGGAAGAGAGGATGGAAGGGAGGAAGAAGGAAGGAAAGGAGGAAGGAAGGAAGGAAAGAAGGAAGGAAGAAGGAAGGAAAGGAGGGAGGGAGGGAGGGAGGAAGAAGTAAGGAAAGGAGAGAGGAAGGAAGGAGGGAAGGAAGGAGGGAAAGGAAAAAGGAAAAGAGGAAGGGAGGAAGGAGGGAAAGAAGGACAGAGGAAAGAAGGAAGGTAATGGGGAGGAAGGAAGGACAGAAGGAAGGAAGGAACAGTCAAAACAGACGGGGTCAATTTGACCCGGTAGGACGACACGATGGTTAAACCTGGTTTAGAGAAAGCGATGGTTTCCTCTGTTAAACCAAATATGCTCTCACATGATCGTAAGGAGCTCTGTAGGTGTAAATGGTTTCACAACATAACCCTAATCTTCTTCTTCTTCTTCTTCTTCTTCTTCTTCTTCTTCTTCTTCTTCTTCTTCTTCTTCTTCTTCTTCTTCTTCTTCTTCTTCTTCTTCTTCTTCTTCTTCTTCTCTTGCTGCTGCTGTCGGTCAGTTCTGGGAAGTGATCAGCGATGAGCACGGCATCGACCCTACAGGAAACTATGTGGGTGACTCACCTCTTCAGCTGGACAGAGTGAACGTCTACTACAATGAGGCATCCTGTAAGTAAAATAGATAGGAGTGTGTGTGTGTGTGTGTGTGTGTGTGTGTGTGTGTGTGTGTGTGTGTGTGTGTGTGTGTGTGTGTGTGTGTGAGTCACTGTGAATCTTCCCCTGAATCACCTGTGATGGTCTGAGTTTTGCTTCTACTGGAAAATGAATCATATTTCATTTCTTAATCCTCCTGTTGTCCTTGAGTCAAGGAAGGAAGGAAGGAATGAAGGAAGGGAGGAAGGAAGGGAGGAAGGAAAGGAGGAAGACGGAAGGAAAGAAGAGAGGGAGGGAGGGAGGGAGGGAGGAAGGGAAGAAGGGAGAAGGAAGGAAAGGAGGGAGGGTGGGAGGGAGGGAGGAAGGAACGAAGGAACGAAGGAACGAAGGAACGAAGGAACGAAGGAAGAAGCTTCTACTGGAAAATGAATCATATTTCATTTCTTAATCCTCCTGTTGTCCTTGAGTCAAGGAAGGAAGGAAGGAATGAAGGAAGGAAGGAAGACAAGGAGGGAGGAAGGGAGGAAAGGAAAGAAGGAAGGACGGAGGAAATAAGGAAGGAAGGTAGGAGGGAGGGAGGAAAGAAGGAAGGAGGGAGGGAGGGAAACCTTGCTCATGTTCTGAGCAAGGTTTGGTGAAGTCCGGACTTGATGAATTGTGGGTTCGGACTTCAGAAATTCAGGCATTTGGATTCAGCCACTCATGCGTCTCCTTTTTGTTGTTGTGCAGCACATAAATACGTCCCCCGATCAATATTGGTCGACTTGGAGCCAGGAACCATGGACAGCGTTCGTTCAGGAGCCTTCGGACAACTCTTCAGACCAGACAACTTCATCTTTGGTAACATTCGCCTGCTTTTACTCAACAGATTTTATTCATGTGTTGGTTCTTGGCAGTTTTAGCAGTTATGTTGTATGTGTGTAAGTTTAGACTGGGTCCAATAATGACTGAAGTCCCTCAACTGGGATCTAATGATCTGAACTCATTTGTTTTGCTTTAGGATAAATAATAAAAGTAAAGAGTTTTGAGATAAAGGTAGTTTTATGGCATGTTGATCTCTGCTGAAGTGCTTTATTATATTAAGGCAAGCAGCCCAAAACTAAGGAGTTATATAAACTAAATGTGTTCTTGTCCTTGTTAATGTTTTCCTCAACTGAGCCACTGATTGAGGATGAAAAATGAAAGAAAGTATTAAGTTTTTAAAATTTAGAAATAAAGAGATAATCATGCTTTAAAATGCTCACATGGCCTATCAGAAAGCTTCATTTACACAGAAAATGTGAAAGTCTTCTGCATGAGTTTTCTACAACGGAGTATTAGGGCCAAGCAAAAAAAAAAAAGAAGAAGCCAGACAAAAAAAAAACAAGTCAGAGACAAGAAAAAAAAAAAAAGGAGGCAAAAAAAAGGCCGGCACTAGAAAAAAAAGCGAGTCAAATAAATAAAATAAAAAGTCAGACACAAGAAACATTTTTAAAAAAAAGTCCGGCACTAGAGAAAAAAGCGAGGCATATAAAAAAGAAGTCAGACACAAGAAAAAAAACAGCGAGGCAAAAAAAAAAAAAAAAAAAAGTCCGACACAAGAAAAAGAAAAAAAACAGGCAAAAAAATAAAATAAATAAAAAAGTCTGATAAAAGAAGAAAAAAAAACAAGCAAAAAAGAAATAAATAAAAAAAGTCCGACACAAGAACAAAAAAAACAGCAGAAAAAAAAAAGTCTGACACAAGAAGAAAAAAAAGCGAGGCAAAAACTAAAAAACTAAAAATAAGTCCGGCACTAGAAAAAAAGCGGGGCAAAACAAAGAAAGAAAAGAAAGTCAGACACAAGAAAAACAAAAGCCAGGCAAAAAAAAGAAACAAGACTGAAATCCACTTACTGCGGAGGCTTGACCACAGTACCGCAGGATCAAACCAAGTTAGTAGAGCGACTGACTGCCAGCCGCTGCAGTATGAACGTCATTCTTTTTTTTTTGGCCCTAATACTCCATCGTAGTTTTCTTCAGAATACCAAAATGGTAAAAACAGTCTGAAAACATTTAATTGGCAGCTATAAAAAAATATCCTGACTGTACATAACAACAATATAACTGTTATTAAACCTCAAGAGAAGAGTAGCAGGTAAAAATCCTTAAAGCTGCAATAATTGATTTTTTTGTCCTCTTGGGGGCAGCAGAACCAGCTGTAAACAATCAGCTGTCTATTCTCACATCCTGCAGAGACATGATCAGCAATCGTCAATAATTACTTGTGGAGTTTCTCAGGGTTCCAGTTTTGATCCTTTATATTTTCAATTTGATTAAAGCTAAATTAAATTTTACTTTTTTAACCTTTGTGTCGTCCTCCCGGGTCAAATTGACCCCGCCTGTTTTTGACTGTTCCTTCTTTCCTTCCTCCCTTCCTTCCGTCTGTCCGTCCTCCCTCCTTCTCTCTTTCTTTCCTTCCTCTCTCTTTCCTCCTTTCCTTCTGTCCTTCCTTCCTCCCTCCCTCCCTCCTTCTTTCCTTCCCCCCTTCCTTCCTTCCCTCCTTCTTTCCTTCCCCCCTTCCTCCCTTACTTCCCTCTTTCCTCCCTTCCTCCCTTCCTTCCGTCCTCCCTCCCTCCCTCCTTTCTTTCCTTCCTTCCTTCTTTCCTTCCTTCCTTCCTTCCTTCCTTCCTTCCTTCCTTCCTTCTTCCTCCCGTTTTGCTCCATTGGTTGGCAGCATAAAAAACTTAAAACATGACATCTGACATATTATTATCTTATTAAGTAGTCATGTCTAAAATGTGCCTAATTCCAATGTGCTGCAAAAACAAAACTAGGAGCTAAAAGAGCACAAGGTAAACTTCACAAACAGGACATTTGTGTCGTTACGGAGCTAAAACAGTAGTGAAACTTTCCAGCAATTAATCTGCACAGTAAACACAGCGAAGTAAGTCCAGAGATTGTTTTATAAACTGATGTCTGAGTCAGAGAAGAAGCAGGGAGGCTGCACATCTCTCCGAGTCTCTCCGAGTACACACACATGAATTAAACTCTGTCCTCTGATCCCCCCCCCAGGCTGAAAAATGGGTCACCAGTGGAGTGTGTGTGTGTGTGTGTGTCTGGGTGCACATTCCCATCTGTCGTGGTGATCATTTTACATTTCACAGATGGATTTGCAAAATGTTTGTGCTGATTGGTTGATCTGCAGGTCAGACAGGTGCGGGGAACAACTGGGCCAAAGGTCACTACACGGAGGGGGCGGAGCTTGTAGACTCAGTCCTGGACATAGTGAGGAAGGAGTGCGAGCACTGTGACTGTCTCCAGGTGAAGAAGACTTTTTTTGGGGCTTTTATATGACTGAAGTAGATGTTTAACCCTCCTGTCGTCCTCCCGGGTCAAATTGACCCCATCGCCTTTGACTGTTCCTTCTTTCCTTCCTTCCTTCCTCTTTCTTTAATTTTTCCTTCGATCTTCCCCTCCTTCCCTCTTTCTTTGCTCCCTCCTCCTTCCATGCTTCTTTCCTCACTTCCTTCCTTTCTTCCTTCCTCCGCTCCTTCTCTCCTTACTTCCTTCCTCTTTTCCCCCCCTCCCTCCTCCCTCCTTACTCCTTTCTTTCCTTCCTTCCTTCCTTCCTTCCTTCCTTCCTTCCTTCCTTCCTTCCTTCCTTCCTTCCTTCCTTCCTTCCTTCCTTCCTTCCTCCCTCTTTACTCCTTTCCTTCCTTCCTTCCTTCCTTCCTTCTTCCCTCCCTCCTTACTCCTTTCCTTCCTTCCTTCCTTCCTTCCTTCCTTCCTTCCTTCCTCCCACCTTACTCATTTCCTTCCTTCCTTCCTTCTTTACTCCCTCCCTCCTTACTCCTATCCTTCCACCTATCCTTCCTCCTGAGGACAACAGGAGGATTAAAGGCAGAAATAATCAATAATCTCACCTTAAACTTGGGTCAAACAAAGTGTTCTTCGTAGTAAAGATGGAAACAAAATATTATTTATTGAGTTAAAAGGTTCATTCTTGAAATTGGAAATAGATTTTTTTGTCAAGCATTTTATATAACATCATAAAAACATTGATGACATAAAGAAGGAGTGAATTTAGGTGAATATTAACATTAGCGCTTTATAATTAAGTCATTTCCATGTCTTTCTTTTATCATAGAAAGCAGGATAACCAAACCTACGTCTTTGGTCAAATACATACAGACAATAACTTTCTCACCACTGTTTGGTCTGAAATGCTTGCAGGGTTTCCAGCTGACTCACTCTCTGGGAGGGGGCACCGGCTCGGGCATGGGCACCCTGCTGATCAGCAAAATCCGGGAGGAGTACCCTGACCGGATCATGAACACCTTCAGTGTCATGCCCTCACCGAAGGTATCAGGAGGGAATCTTCTGTGTTTATTGTACTTAATCCTGCTTTCTTTCATCCTCCTCTTATATGATCTTTTCCACTCCACATATTCACCTCTCACAACCCTAAAAACCTCTTTCATATACTGCATAGTGTTCCTCTGGTTTCTGGTCACAGTAGAAAGTGGAACAGTGGCATTCATCGGCATTTCTAAGTGAAGGAAGCATCCAGATAGAACAAGTAATATAAAAAATGATTGAACAGATCAAACCAAAGTGAAAATAATTGTTAGATACATCATTGAAAGTAAGCATGGCAAGGTTTTTGTGTGGCAAGCTCAAAGCACAAATCAATTATATATTCAGTCTTCCTTTTTATATGGTGCTTTAATGGGAATAAAAAAGGAGCAAGTACTTTCAACCATAGCATGCTCATGGGAGACTATGTGTGCAAGAATTACGACAGATTAAGCACCTGTTTCATGGAGCAGTTTATACTCCAGCAGAGCGAAGTTAAATATATATATAGCATAATTGCTTCTTCTATTTTTGGAGGCTGGCTCTGTTCCAGTGGTCGGCACTGTCACAATGGCTTAGAAGATCCCTTCATAATGCACTTACAATGTGTTGGAGGACTAAACCCACAGTCCTCCTTCTGTGCAAACATGTATTTATAAGTTTATCTGAAGCTAATATGAAGCCTCTGATGTCTAATCAAGTAGATATCTTTCAACTTTTTTCATCACAAAGCCATATACACACAATAATTGTTGAAATTGTAGACAACTGTCCATAATCTGTAATGTGCTAAAGCATTTATAAATGGTAACTAAGCATAAGAAATGCTCTTTTGATTGTACACTGGTAGCAAAAAAAAAAGTGCCATATTGTTTTGTTTCAACGACTTCGACTGCCATTTGAGATTTGAGCCAAAGCGACTGAGAAAACCCGTAAACGGCAGTATGAACAGGAGGAATTACAGCGAGGAAAAGCTCTTTCAGTGTTGTTTTCAGGCACACCCAAAACATTTTGAACCCATCCTTTAACCCTCCTGTTGTCCTCGAGTCAAGGAAGGAATGGAGGAAAAAGGAAGGAGGGAGGGAGGGAGAAAGGAAAAGAGGAAGGGAGGAAGGAAGGAAAGAAGGACAGAGGAAAGAAGGAAGGGAGGAAGGAAGGAAAGAAGGAAGGAGGGAGGAAGGAAGGAAGGAAGGAAGGAGGAAGGAAGGAAAGAAAGAAGGAAGGAGGGAGGGAGGGAGAAAGGAAAAGAGGAAGGGAGGAAGGAAGGAAAGAAGGACAGAGGAAAGAAGGTAGGGGGAGGAAAGAAAGAGAGAAGGAGGGAGGGAGGAAAGGAGGAAGGAAGGAAAGAAGGAGGGAATAAAAGGGGATGGAGGAAGGAAAGAAGGAAGGGAGGAAAGAGAGAGGAAGGAACAAAAGAGAGAAGGACAGACAGACGGAAGGAAGGAAGGAAAGAAGGAACAGTCAAGACAGACGGGGTCAATTTGACCCGGGAGGACGACACGAAGGTTAAGGCAGTGGTCACCAACCCTGCTACTGAGGAGTTACTGCCCTGCATTTGTTTAATTAACTCTCCACTCTAACACACCTGATTCTAATTATTAGCTCCTTATCAAGCAGCTGAAGCTTGTCAAGATCTTGATAACGAGCTAATTATTAGAATCAGGTGTGTTAGAGTGGAGAGAGATACCTAAAACATGCACGGCAGTAGTTCTCCAGAAGCAGGGTTGGTGACCACTGCTTTAATGTCTGTATGCTCCTAAAGTGGAAACATTCTTCTCATTGTATCACATGTACAATAATGCTGTAATTTAACTCTTTAGTTCTTTGATTTCTCTTCTTCCTTGTTCTCTTCCTGTTCACACTTCAACATCTCTTCATATCTGATCTTCTCTCTAACCCGTCAGGTGTCGGACACCGTGGTGGAACCCTACAACGCCACCTTGTCAGTCCACCAGCTGGTCGAAAACACAGATGAGACCTACTGCATCGACAACGAAGCTCTTTACGACATCTGCTTCCGCACTCTCAAACTAACCACTCCCACCTACGGCGACCTCAACCACCTGGTGTCGGCTACCATGAGCGGCGTGACGACCTCGCTGCGGTTCCCCGGACAACTCAACGCAGATCTCCGCAAGCTGGCTGTCAACATGGTGCCTTTCCCCAGACTCCACTTCTTCATGCCAGGGTTCGCTCCTCTGACAGCGAGGGGCAGCCAGCAGTACCGAGCGCTCACCGTTCCCGAGCTCACCCAGCAGATGTTCGATGCCAGAAACATGATGGCGGCCTGCGACCCTCGACACGGACGCTACCTGACCGTAGCCACCGTCTTCCGCGGGCCAATGTCCATGAAGGAGGTGGACGAGCAGATGCTGAACGTCCAGAACAAGAACAGCAGCTACTTTGTGGAGTGGATCCCCAACAACGTCAAAGTGGCTGTCTGTGACATCGCTCCCCGCGGGCTCAAGATGGCGGCCACCTTCATCGGCAACAGCACGGCCATCCAGGAGCTGTTCAAGCGGATCTCTGAGCAGTTCTCCGCCATGTTCCGCCGAAAGGCCTTCCTGCACTGGTTCACGGGCGAGGGGATGGACGAGATGGAGTTCACGGAGGCGGAGAGCAACATGAATGACCTGGTGTCCGAGTACCAGCAGTACCAGGAGGCAACCGCCAACGACGGCGAGGAGAACTTTGAGGACGAAGAGGACGAGATCAACGAGTAAGGAGACCAAACATGACTGGTAAAGCTCTGAGAGAACACTGGTAGAGCGATCATCTGACATCACAATAACAATAGTCACATTTAGTAATTCTGAAACAATAAAGTGTGTTTCCATTCAACTGTTTTTATGCACATTTTAAGTTTGCGCATAAAAAGACCTGAGTGAAAATGCTGGGAATAAACAAAAAGAGCTTAAAACATCAGATCTGTGTGGAGCGATGAGGAGACTGTAACGTTCCTCAAATGAATACAGGAAACTAACAGAAACATTATATATTTCAATCATGTTTTCCATCATTTGAGCTCAGACTGCCGTTCAGTGGTAGAGAGAGAATTAGCCCCACCTACTGTTTATCTACTTATACTCACACAACAGGAGTGGATGGAAACAAACGTTAAACTGAACTTTATTTTGGCAATTTTCAATAAAATTCTGTCAACATTTACTTTACATTTGGACAATTAGTCAGTTATCGATAAACTAGTATAATAAGATAGTTCATTTTTACATGATATTTACAGCTGCTTTTAGATTTAAAGGAGGAGGAGATTTAAAGTCTAAACAGTTAATGAAATAATTTAAAAATAAATCATTAAATACATTGAAGTAAATAATTGTTAGTTTTCTCCTTTGATGATGATTTCTTGTTTCTGCTTGTTTCCGAAACGTGGGAAAGTTAATTTTTCCTTTCCAACACTCAACGGTAGCGTCTTCTGATAATGACTTCAATCTTTCTCTAACCTTTCACCAAGTAGTTTTTGTGTCTCAATATAATCAAACTTCAACCATAAAGGTGTCAGATCAGATAAAACACAATGACCTATGTCGTCGTTTAGGTTTGAGGTTTGGTAGCAGTTAAAAATGTAAAATAAAATATCTAATGAATCAATTTAACCTTCGTGTCGTCCTCCCGGGTCAAATTGACTCCGTCTGTTTTGACTGTTCCTTCTTTACTCCCTTCTTTCCTTCCGTCTGTCCTTCCTCCCTTCCTTCTTTCTTTCTTTCCTCCTTTCCTTCATTCTTCCTTCCTTCGTTCCTCCTTTCCTTCCTTCTTCCTTCCCTCCTTCCTTCTTCCTTCCTTCCTCCCTCCTTCCTCCCTCTTTTACTTCCTTCTTCCTTCCTTCTTCCTTGCCTCTTTCCCTCCTTCCTCCCTCCTTCCTCCCTCCTTTCCTTCCTTCTTCCTTCCTTCTTCCCTCCTTCCTCCCTCCTTTCCTTCCTTCTTCCTTCCTTCCTCCCTCCTTTCCTTCCTTCTTCCCTCCTTCTTCCCTCCTTTCCTTCCTTCTTCCTTCCCTCCTTCCTTCTTCCTTCCTTCCTCCCTCCCTCCTTTCCTTCTTTCTTCCTTCCTTCTTCCCTCCTTTCCTTCCTTCTTCCCTCCTTTCCTTCATTCTTCCTTCCTTCGTTCCTCCTTTCCTTCCTTCTTCCCTCCTTTCCTTCCTTCTTCCATCCCTCCTTCCCTCCTTCCTCCCTCCTTTCCTTCCTTCTTCCTTCCTTCCTCCCTCCTTTCCTTCCTTCTTCCCTCCTTCCTCCCTCCTTTCCTTCCTTCTTCCTTCCTTCCTTCCTCCCTCCCTTCCTTCCTTCTTCCTTCCTTCCTTCCTTCCTCCCTCCTTTCCTTCCTTCTTCCCTCCTTCCTCCCTCCTTTCCTTCCTTCTTCCTTCCTTCCTTCCTTCCTTCCTTCCTTCCTTCCTTCCTTCCTTCCTTCCTTCCTTCCTCCCTCCTTCCTCCCTCCTTTCCTTCCTTCCTTCCTTCCTTCCTTCCTTCCTCCCTCCTTTCCTTCCTTCTTCCCTCCTTCCTCCCTCCCTTCCTTCCTTGACTCCAGGACAACAGGAGGGTTAAAGTAGTAAATGAAGTAGGTGGACTGACAGAATGCTAAAACCTTAAAGTGGAAACATGAAGGCCTATTTGTCTTTTCTACACAGGCACATGCTACACGTTTAATATATGACCACTTACTTACAAAATCCCGATTAACTGTTTTTGTACTGTGTTTGCGTGTGTTTGTTTTCAAACTGTGATTTTTGTACATTGTCTCGAGTGGCTGAAATTAAAGCATTCAATGCCTTAAAGTGTCACATGTCTGCCGTGTCAGTGTTTCCTGGATGTGTGAGCTGTACTCTGTTACGTATCGGATCTGTCTCTGGTGTATCACTGTTTCATTATTCTCCGGGTTTTTTTTTTCCTTTTCCTTTTCCTTTCTCCCTCCCTCTTTCCTTTTTTCCTCCCTCCGTCCTACCTTCCTTCCTACCTTCCTTCTTTCATCCTTCCTTCCTCCCTCCCTTCCTCCCATCTTTCCTCTGTCTTTCTTTCTTTCTTTCTTTCTTTCCTTCCTCCCTACCTATTTTCATTTCTCCCTCCCTCCCTCCTCTTTTCTTTCATTCCTTCCCTCCTTTTCTTCCTTCCTTCCTTCCCCCCTCCATTCCTTCCTTCTTCCTTTCCTTCCTTCTTCCTCCCTTCCTTCCTTCCTCCCTCCCTTCCTTCCTTTTTTCCTCCCTCCGTCCTACCTTCCTTCCTTCCTTCTTTCCTCCTTCCTTCCCTCCCTTCCTCCCATCTTTCCTCTGTCCTTCTTTCCTTCTTTCTTTCCTTCCTTCCTCCCTACCTATTTTCCTTTCTCCCTCCCTCCCTCCTTCCTTCTTTCTTTCCTTCCCTCCTTTTCTTCCTTCCTTCCTCCCTTCCCTTCCCTCCTTTCCTTCCTTCTTCCTTTCCTTTCTCCCTCCCTTCCCTCTTTCCTCCCTCCCTCCTTCCCTCCCTTCCTTCCTTCCTTCCTCCCTCCCTTCCTTCCTTCCTTCCTTCCTTCCTTCCTTCCTCCCTCCCTTCCTTCCTTCCTTCCCTCCTTTCCTTCCTTCTTTCTTCTTCCTTTCCTTCCTTCTTCCTCCCTTCCTTCCTTCCTCCCTCCCTTCCTTCCTCCCTCCTTCCCTTCCTTCCTTGACTCGAGGACAACAGGAGGGTTAAACCTGCAGTACAGAACTTTTACTTAAGGATCAATGCAGGAATCCAGACTCCCACTGGCTGATTAGTTCTCCGTTAACTTGAATGAGGATAAAATAATTTAATTGTGCAGCTCTTCTAAACTTTCTAAATGTTATTAGATCGAACGGATCAGATTCTGATAGTGAAAGGAGTCATTTCTTGGAGGTTATTTGACACTCAAAACTGTTTATCCAACGTTTTACAGCTGCAACAGTAGTAATGGAGTAGGCTACGGTAGAGTTATTAAACATATATATTATCACTGACCGTTAGATATTTTAATTATTGTTTCGTTCCTGTCAGTTGTCTGCTTAAGTTTGTATATATTTGACCCCAAAACTTTTTTTATATTAAATAAAATGCAAATTTTCTGTTTTTTAAATTGACACAATGACAGAACAACAGATAGAACATATGAAATATTACAGAGGGAATTGCATGATTGTTGAGAATTAGTGTTGGGAGAGGATAATAACTGAGAAAACTGGATAAATTAATAAACAAACAAATAAAACAAACAAAAACAATGTTGTGTTGGCAATGAAAACTGCGGTATGTTTCCAAACCAGGGACAGTGACTCTATCTGGACCTGAGCTCACCTCCCTTCGCTCACAAAATACCACATCAGACAGAGAGAATCAGCCCGTCAACAGCTTGTTAATCTCCCTCGCTCTCCGCTCTGTGTGTCAGAGTTGATTTCCCAGCAGTTCTGTTTGTGTTGTGGATTACAGGGAGAGCAGCGGCAGCCGTCCGCGTCAAAGACAAACGCTTTGCTCATGTCTGTCGGCCTGAGCCTATGTCTGTGCATCTATTCTCCACCTGTGGGTCTTTGTATCTCTCTCTCTCTCTCTGCCTCTGCATCACCCGGTATTCAACAGACTTGTCAACAATGTTGCTATGGTTACATGATGTTTAAAGGATAGGTCTGGCGATTTTTTATATTTTTCTTATCGTCAACAAATCTCAGCAAAACCAGCAGTGAACTCTTTCTAATGAGTATTGTGTGTGTATCCAAAGTGTGATATTACTTATACAGCAATCACATTTTCAGTCTCTGGAGAGTAGTTCTGTGTAGAGCAGATTCTTCTGAGCATGTGCAGGATTGTACTTTGTAAACAACTTAAACACTAAGGGTGTACTCACACTATGCCCGAGCATGATTGTCTCCTGTCCCCTATCCCCAGCTGGCCTGCGCTCACATTGCATATAATGTTCAGGGCCTTAGCTCGCCTACTTCATCACAGCGCGATTTTTGTATGTGTTGAAGAAAGCGCTCTAGCCCAGCACAAAGGAGTTCATAATTTTACTTACTTTGTGGCTTATTTGGTGACACATGGTCCTCACACAGGCCTTATAGATTCATCAATTATGCAACGCAACTGTGCTTGAGTCCAACTGAACCGTGCCGAGCGATAACACTAGTCAAACAAACTGGACTTGGGCACAGCATGGATCACCTAGTGTGAGTGAACCCGTAGTCAAGACGTTGTGACATGTAGTACAACAAGCTAGTGAAGCTGTAAACAGAACTTAGTTTCCGCACATGCTCAGTGTCCTTACGCAGAACTACTCTCTGGACACTGAAAATGTGATCGCTGTTTTTAATCTTTGGAGACATTTCTAAACAAACTAAGATGGCCAAACTCTTCATAATGAAGGAACATGTCATCCAGTGCAGTGGTGTTGCTCACTGATGTGTTTTTTTAATGTTTTTGGACAACAAAGGAGGTCTACGGAACAGAGGAATAAGATATATCAGGCTTAGGATACACATACAGTACTTGTTGTTTGTAGACCAGTTCATTGTTAGTTTGTTAGTTCCAAATATGAAGAAAATTTAAAAAAAATGGTTAATGGTTAAGTGTTGGAAGCTTCTTTCTTAATTGATTAACGGTTGAGACAGTAAAAGATAGTGATAGACGATGATAGACGGTGATAGACGATAATAGACGGTGATAGACGGTGATAGACGGTGATAGACGGTAACGCCCTTTTCCAAACAGTTTCCAAGCACAACTTCTCATATGGTTCCATGCAATCAATCATCTGGCGCGTCAAGTTATAAGCAGGTCCCACACTGCTGCTAAATTTCTCCTCTTCATTCGGCTTGAGAGCAGTGACTGAAGGAAGACCAACCGTTTCCTGACAGAAGTCGCATTTCAGGACAGTCCTATTGCCGTTCTGCCTCTACCTCCATTCTCTTCTCTTCCTCTCTTTCATTTGATTCAGCTCCTCTCAGTGTGTCTCTCTGCTCGGCACCGATATATGTTATTCATTAAGTGTTCCTTCAGCTATGTGTCAACAGTTTGTGTTTGTCATTTTTTGCCAAAAACAACAACAAAAACGTTGGAAGCTTTTTCTCCGCGTTTTTTTATTACATTTGTCAAAGTGATTAATGAGAGAGATTATATTTATCTGTCTGAAGTTTGCTGTTTTCCCTTTCAACAGATGCTGGGAAGCAGAGAAGCAGTTTGAGGATCCAGTCATAGAGCAGGAAGACAACTTTAGCCCAATCAAGTCAGAAGTTGATTATCAGCTAAATGATTAAGACAAAAAAACCAACAACAATCCTGCAAATTCATGACTTTCTGAAAAGTGTTTAAAGACGTGTGACTCACAAAGAGCAGCAGTGCTGATCCAGGATCACTGTATGTATAACAACCTTTAGTCTAACCAAACAGAGTGTTCATTTTGTGTAATTCTGCAAAACACTGGATCATGTTTAATTATGTTGTGAACATTAAATGTAGTAAATAATGATTCCTGCAAGATCCACAAGGCAAATACTTACTTCTGGTTAAGGGAATGATTGTGACTGTGGTTAAATGTATGTTAATGAACCAGGGACAGAAGTTGAATGTGTTAAGACCTTTTATCAACAAGGCATTAACATTTCACATTAATTAATTTAAAAAACAAACAAACAACCTTCTCACCTATGATGTCTTGCACAGAGTCCAGAACTGTCCTGCTGTAACAGTGCATTGTACTTTTTATTTGTAGATATATATAATGCAACATTTCCTGCAGTGCTTCGAGTTGTTGTGATCACTTATTTACTGGGATTTTTAATTTCTAATCGTTTGTTTTTACCAAAATGAAATATATATATATATTACTCAAGCTAAAAACCAGTCTGTAGTTCAGACCACGTAGAAACACACACAGTTATGACTTTTCTTAAATTTCTCGTTTGTAGGAGAGACATTAGATTAGGATGAGAGTTTTCTGATTCTGTTTCTCCCTGTTGATGTAAAAACTGGGACATTTTTAAATAAATTGTTGCTGAGAATGTAAACATACAAACTAATAAAGATGACTTGTGTAAAACATTGATTATATCTGTTTTTTTCAGTAGATATAAGCAGAAAGCACAAGAATCAAATCATAATAAAAGGAAATAGTGTATATTTTTATGGCCTCTAGTGGTGAAAGCTGCAGATAATTATTTGCATTTAACCCTCCTGTTGTGCTCGAGTCAAGGAAGGAAGGGAGGAAGAAGGAAGGAAAGGAGGGAGGAAGGAAGGAAGGAAGGAAGGAAAGGAGGGATGAAAGGAAAGAAGGAAGGGAGGAAGAAGGAAGGAAGGACAGGAGGAAGGAAGGGAGGAAAGAAGGAAAGAAGGAAAGAAGGAAGGAAGGTAGGAGGGAGGGAAGGAGGAAAGAAGAAGGAAGGAAGGGAGGAAGGACGGAGGAAAGAAGGAAAGAAGGAAAGAAGGAAAGAAGGAAAGAAGGAAAGAAGGAAGGAAGGTAGGAGGGAGGGAGGGAGGGAGGAAAGAAGAAGGAAGGAAGGGAAGGAGGAAGGACGGAAAGGAAGAAGGACAGACGGAAGGAAGGAAGGGAGGAAAGAAGGAACAGTCAAAACAGACGGGGTCAATTTGACCCGTGAAGACGACACAAAAGTTAAACATTACACTTTTAAAGTCAAAGTTTACAAATTGTTCAGTAAGTAAAATGTACGATTAAAATACCTTTTTGAGTTTAAATTATGAGTGGGTTTTATTTAAGAAGGCCGTTAAATTTAACTTTTTTTTTTCACCTCACAGTTTATGTCTCCAGTTATAAACTTTGATCAAGGATTAAAATGTTTCCTCTCCTCTTCATCCTCTCCAAATTTCTGTCCTCCTTCCTCTTTTCTCTCCTTTCCATCTTTACATGTAACTGTCATGATCAGCCACTAGGGGGTGCTGCAACACAACTCTCTGTCTCCAACAGCCTGACTAACCAACCTCAAATGTTTAATACTGATCACTGGACTGAAACATGTTTACGTACTGATGCATTCATCCAGCGCTGTGTGTGTGTGTGTGTGTGTGTGTGTGTGTGTGTGTGTGTGTGTGTGTGTGTGTGTGTGTGTGTGTTTGTATTACTAACATTGTGGGGACATATGTTTACACAGTCACATTGTGGAGACCTGTCGTTGTTTTGGTCCTGTCCCCATTAAGTAAATCATTAAAGGTTCAATGTGTATGAATTCATCACCTGATCCAAGCAAACAGGGGGGAAGCTATCACCCCCAACCCCACATCCTCCCCCTCTATATGCATCACCCCACCTGCATTATCACTCCCTGAATATAGCATGAAGCTCACTGTTTATAGTGAGTTTGTGGTGTTGTGTTGTCAAAACATCAAAAAGCTATGGAGACATTAGAGTCTGTGGTAAATTACAAAAGAGCTGCACAGATAAAAAAAAAAAAAGCGGTTGCACAACACAGATAAATTACAGCATAACTCTGAGTGACAACTAAATATTTACACACATGTCCTCCTGAGGGTTGGTATGAACCACAAAATGTCTCAGAACTCACTAATGATAAAATAATAGTGTTATTGCCACACAGCGTAATTATTTTATTGATTTATCATCCATTTTACAACACAGTTATCCAGCAGAGATCTAATTAATTAAAATTATATTTCAATATTGATCCAGCTTACTAAGATGTGCTATGATGCCAGATGGCTCATGCTCAAACTTCCACATAGCTGGTGTGACTCAGAGCAGTTCATCAGATCAGCTGATATGACCAGCTGATTGATCATTGCACGGATTGACATGCATGTACATCTTTACTGTGAGCTGGCAGTGTGTTTTTTTGTTGTTGTTGTTGCTTTGTTTTCCTTTTTTATTATTTTAGTTTGTTCTGTTTTGTTACATTTACGGTGAGGACTTGGTTTAAGGTTAGAGTACATCTCCAGGAAATGAATGTCAGTCAACGTTATGTCCTCTAAAGTGATGGAAACATAATTATGTGTGTGTGTGTGTGTGTGTGTGTGTGTGTGTGTGTGTGTGTGTGTGTGTGTGTGTGTGTGTGTGTGTGTGTGTTAATTATAATACCTCAAATGCATATACATGTATGTACTATGATGAATAATTCATCCACTTTCAACCTAATTTAAGCAGAATGAAGAGTTCTTGCTTCTTCTCTCCTCGGAATGAACTTCAGGAAACATGAAAGTGAAAATATCTGAAACATTTTGCAAAGCCAGCAACTTGTGAATATGTGTTTTAGTCAATTAACGCACCTGTGAGATAAGTAGCTGCCCCTAACAAGCGACCTTAGATAATTGGCTGTGGCTAATGAGGAGCCTGTGATAAGTGGGCAGCTGCAGCGCCGAGGCTCAGATAAGTAGATAATGTTAACGGGAATACTGCTCTGTGATCGACTACCAAACGCAGCAGAGACGAGCTCGCTGCAGGCCGGATGCTTTAATTGGCAATTACAGCGACAAAAAGAATATTCAGAGAGGCTGTCGGATGCTGGATGCTGTCAGCTTCTCTTCTCCTCTGTCTCACAGTCTTTGTTACTTGTCTTTTAACATTTTATATCCAATGTCCGACTGAACCGTTCGGTAGAAGCTTTTATTGTTTGGTCCAAAGCAGTTACAACACAACACAGTGTCCTCCCTCATATAGAAATGGTAAATGGACTGCATTTATATAGCACTTTTATAGTCTTCCAACCACTCAGAGCACTTTACACTACATGTCAACATTCACCCATTCACACACACATTCATACACTGATGGCACAGCTTGTAGGAGCAACCCGATCTATCTCTTCAGCCTCAGACACACACTTTATGAATATTAAACAGGCTCGGTTATTTCTCTATCTAGGTTCTGTTCTTCAAATGTGGCTTAACTTATTCAGGTAAACATGCTGTTATCAGGCTAAAATAATCTTGTTTAAGGGATTTGTTATTTGTTAATGTGATTGCAGTTTAATGAGGTAGGTGTGTCAGGAGCAAGCAGCACCAGCACATCATGAGGCCAAAGTACCTTACAGTAGGTGCTACCATCTGACTCCCTCTATGTCTATAGTCTATATATATATTTCAGCAAAAATCAAAGATTTGAGAAAAAGTCCAAAAACTGAAAACACATTTGTGTATCAGAACTTTGTTGTTTCTTCTTTCCTCTCCCATTAATCATCTCACCACCCCTCACATTTATCTGCTGACCCTTTGGAGGGGCCCCACCCCTAGGTTGGGAACCACTGGACTAAACTAGCTAACTGTATATAAAGTAGTGTAAACTAGCTCCACCTCCAGCAGCTACAACAGTAACATGCTGCTCTAACACTGATGCTTCACTATTAATAATCTAATGATGTCATAATAATAATATATCAGTCAGAGGACCAAACCACTACTTTACTGTAATACTGCATACTACATCACTATAATACTGCAGTACTTTTACTGTAATACTGCATACTACATCACTCATAATACTGCAGTACTTTTACTGTAATACTGCATACTACATCACTATAATACTGCAGTACTTTTACTGTAATACTGCATACTACATCACTCATAATACTGCAGTACTTTTACTGTAATACTGCATACTACATCGCTCATAATACTGCAGTACTTTTACTGTAATACTGCATAGTACATCACTCATAATACTGCAGTACTTTTACTGTAATACTGCATACTACATCACTCATAATACTGCAGTACTTTTACTGTAATACTGCATACTACATCGCTCATAATATTGCAGTACTTTACAGTTAAAACATATAAATTAAATGGCAGATTTTACAGGATGCAAAAACTTGTGACTTTCATGCAAAGTTTTAAAACATGGCTTTACATGAAATGAAATGAAAATCAAAATGTCAGTTGATGTATAAGTTGATTAACTATCACAGCTTACGTAAAAAGAATAGAATGAATATTGTTCTTCTTTCTTCCATATCATTATAAACGAATTAGTTTTTTTCTGCTGCTGCTCAACTCATAAAGAAAACAAAAGTGAAATCTTTAATTAAAACTGTTGTCTGTGAATGAGACTCTGAACTCTGGCTTTGTTTCTGCACCAGGGGGGCCGTTCTGTCTTTTAGATTAATGTTTGCAATCTCTGAGCTGACTGCAGACTGCACTGAGGGCAAAACAGCAAGAGAGAGAGAAAAGGAGACAGACACAGTTAGCTGCAGACTAGCGGGTGAATAAAGCGGAGCATTTAACAGCCACAGAGCCGGATATTTCCCTGGGGGGAGTTGGCTGGCGGGGGGAGTTGGTGGTCACCGAACCAAAGCATAACATATTAACCACAGCTATTTTACAAGCTTATAATAAGTCACTTGTGTTTTTAGCTTGTGCCTTAAAGGTTCTGTAAGTGAGAACTGTGAAGCAATTCAACTTGTATTAATTGTTTTTTCTTGCCGATAAGAAAACAGACGTACTGAGATGCTGCAAAACACAATGTTAGAGATCTTTTATAAGAAGCGTAAGACGGGACAGGATGTTGACTGCAGCTCACTTAACGGCCACCAGAGTCACTAATGAGAAGGAATTTCCAATTCTTAACCCTCCTGTTGTCCTCGAGTCAAGGAAGGAAGGGAGGAAGAAGGAAGGAAAGGAGCGAGGAAGGGAGGAAGAAGGAAGGAAAGGAGGGAGGAAAGAAGCAAGAAAGAAGGAAAGGAGGGAAGAAGGAACGAAGGGAGGGAGGAAGAAGGAAGGAAAGGACGGAGGGAGGGAGGAAGGAGGGAAGGAAGGAAGGAAAGGAGGGAGGAAGGAAGGTAGGAGGTAGGGAGGAAAGAAGGAAGGAAGGAGGGAAGGAAGGAAGGAAAGAAGGATAGGAGGGAGGAAGGAGGAAGGAAGGAAGGAAAGGAGGGAGGAAGGAACGAAGGAAGGAAGGATAGTAGGGGGAGGAAAGGAAGAGAGAAGGAGGGAGGAAAGGAGGAAAGGAAGGAAGGGAGGAAGGAAGGAAGGAAGGAAGGAAGGAAAGAAGGACAGAAGGAATCATCATTGTTACCTAAACCTTTTACATATTTATAACTGACTTATTTATTTCCATCCACATGAACCTTTAAACAAAATACAAACTGTACTTATGTATTTAACTGAAACATATAAAACAGGAACATCAAACTCATTGCATTAACGGCCATAATGTGGCTGCAGGTTTTTAGTTCCAACCAATCAGAGCACACATGTGCACCAATCAGCTGATTAAATGAGCCGAGCCTGGTTTGCTCCTGCTTGGTCTGAATGAAAAGCTGCAGACACATTATGGCCCT
>NC_084989.1:24036070-24056070 GCF_963691925.1 Scomber scombrus
GGAAGAGGAATGAGGCTGAACGAACAAGCCTGAGCGCGACACACACACACACACACACACACACACACACACACACACACACACACACACACACACACACACACACACACACACACACACACACACACACACACACACACACACACACACACACACACACACACACATGCTCTCTCTCTCTGTCTCTCTCTCACTCACTTACACACACCCACCCATACACTGTGTGGAGCTTCAGACGGAGAGAGAGCGAGGCGGCAGCAGCAGCAGCAGCAGCAGCAGCTCTGTGAGGAGAAACCAGAGACTCACCAGACGTCTGCCGGAGCCGCCGGGCCGCCTGACAGTCCAGAATCAGGGTTCACAGCAACACTTCACGTCAGTTTTGATCCTCAGTGCTGACAGACGGCTCGTCTCCTGGTGGAAAAGTCCTACAGTTGATCTCCCAGAGCATCTGTTTTTGGACTGAGACCTGCTCCTCCAGCCTCTGTCAGTGTCAGATATGAGAGTTTTTACTGAGAACAGACATCTGAAGCACCTGGATCCAGCAGGGTTACACTCTCTCTCACAAGGGGAGTTTAATCATCTGGATTTTGCAGACAACCTGCAGACTTTCTAACAATTCTTGAGTTTATTTCAGTAGGTTTTGTAGAGTTGAATGTGAGATATAATCCTTTTTTTTTCACAGCGTTTGCTCCTCTCTTCAAAGGAAAACCAACTAAAGGACCCAAAGCTGCAGGATTACACTGAATTTTAAGTTTAGTCATCAGTATTTTGCAGACAGCTTTCAACTAAACTTGTGGATGATTTTAAGTAGTTATTGCAGTGTTTAAAAAGTCTGAGCTTTGGAGCTTTTATAAAGCCAGAGGATTTATAAACTGCAAGATTTTTTCTGCTTTATTTTTTGCACACATGAAGGAAGAAGTTTATTCTCTTTGCACACAACCTGCAGACAATTCTTCAGTTTATTTCAGTAGCTGAGTAAACTCCAGAAGAATCCTGGTTTTGAAGTTGTGTTCATCAGTCCAAAGTAAAACCAGACAACTACGGCATCTACAAGCAGCAGGATTACAAACCATCATTCAGTTGATTAGTAGGTTTTGTAGAGTTAAATGTCGGAGTCAACTAAAGGACCAATAACCTGCAGGATTATTTGATTTCTTTTTCACATTGTTTAAGATTGCAGACAATCTGGAAACAAATCTTGTGGATGATTTCACTCGACTTAGAAGTCTGAGCTAATCTTGATTTTTCTTGAGTTTTCGTCATCACTTGAAAGGAAAACCAGACAATTAAAAAACCAACAAGCAGCCGGATTAAAAGACTATTTTGAATATAGTAAACTGTTTTTTTCAGACCACTTGAAACGGTTGTTGAGTGAAATCCTAAGTTACTCAGTGGAAAAAACCAAACAACTGAAGCATTTGAAACTAACAGGATTACAAAACCTCTTCAGATTTTCCATTTTTCCATGAAGTGACAACAGCAGTTTGGATTTTAGATCCTCCATCTACTATAAGGACACTGAATCTTTTTATAAGCTGCGAGGAGTAAACCGGGGGCTGTTAAGAGTCCTCGCAGACGCACGATGGCTCTAAAAGCTGCTGCTGCTGCAACTCAACGTCTTCACGGACTGTCTGCTGTTATTTTTTAGAGACAGAGACGTTGGAGAAGCAGGATTTTTGCTCTGATTAAATAGAAGCTGCACACATCAACTTCAGAAGCCACATCAAGAACTGTGTAAGTGTAACAAGGCGCCCGGTGGGAGCTCTGGGTTATTTAGGGATTTTGGAATTTGGCACCTGTTGCATGTGAGCAATGGACTGCAGCTACTGATTAAGGACTCCCCACGGAGGTGATTTTATGTAGAAGAGAAGTAAGTTGAGTGTTAATTATCATTTGCAGGTGAAGCACAATTGGATTTTTGCTCCTTCTTGCAGCCGTTCTGCCATCATTGCTACCATGCATCATCCTACCGGCTCTGTGATGCTTTACTGACACTAATATTTACCTTTTTCATCATCCTAGTTTAGCATGCTTACATTTGCAAAGAATAAAGTAAACCTGTGGTCATTACTTTTGCAGATATTCAGTCATGAACCAAATTTTGACCTCTTGGTGGCACTAGATAAAAAGTCAGAGGATCATCGAAGGTTAATAAAATTCATTATGAGGGGAACAATCATCCAATGGTTGTCAAGATTTCACTTAACCCTCCTGTTGTCCTCGAGTCAAGGAAGGGAAGGAGAGGAAGGGAGGGGAAGGAGGAAGGAAGGGAGGGAGGGAGGAAGAAGGAAGGAAAGGAGGGAGGGAGGAACAAAGGGAGGAAGGAAGGAAAGAAAGAGAGAAGGAGGGAGGAAGGTCAGACAAAAGGAAGGAAGGGAGGAAAGGAAAAAAAGGAAGGGAGGAAGGAAAGGAAGGAAGAAGGAAGGAAGGAAGGACGGAGGAAAGAAGGAAGGTAGGACGGAGGGAGGAAAAAAGGAAGGAGGCAGGGAGGGAGGGAGAAAGTAAAAGGAGGGAAGGAAAGAGGAAGGAAGGAACAGTCAAAACAGACGGGGTCAATTTGACCCGGGAAGACGACACGAAGGTTAAAATCACAAATCTCAACCATTAAGTAGATCTTAAGGTATTTCACAGGATAAATGAACATTTTGACCTGCAGGTGGCGCTATATTCGTCCACTTTGCATGATAAATATCGGGGCCGAATTTCATGTGAATCCATGCAGTAGTTATATTCTCACTAAAAAGCCAACGTCATGGTGGTGCAACAGGGAATGTTAAAGGATCAGCAAAGTTAGTTTCAGATTTATCCTTTTTGGAACAAGAATGCACAAAATTTCACAGCAATCAATCGAATAGTTGTTGAGATATTTCCGTCTGGAGAAAAGCTGCGGACCGACTGACAGATTTAAAGCCGTGCAGCATTTAAAGCGTGACTAAAAACTACCTGCAGCTGATGAACAGAGAGTCTCTTGACATGTAGAGTTAGAGTTAGAGAGACATTTGGACTTGTGTAGGATGGACGTATATATACTGCAGGGACCAAATCTATGAGATCACATAAATGAAGAGTTTCTAATCTCCTGGGAAGCAGTTCAGGAACAGCTGCAGCAGCTGCGGCTTCTCTGCCACCCACATTCCCATCAACAAGAAACAAATGTTGATATTTTAAGAAGCAGGCGATGATTAACCTTCTCCTGGTTTCTCCATGTTTCTTCTCTTTAGGATTTGGAGAGTCTCTCTGTGATAGACGGGTAACAACGAAGTCCGTCTGGGAGGAATCTGTGAGTTTTTCCAATTGCATTTACCTCCCCCCCCCACCCCCGCCTCCTCAACCACATTTCATGGGTTGGATGCTTCAGTAAAGAAGAACCACAACCACATCAGGAGGTTTTAATAAGGGTTAAATAATTAGACAGTAGAGGTTTTTTTTAGATGTGTCAGCGAAAATTGAGAAGCCGAGGACAGAAAGATTGACACATTTCTGATAGTGACTTCTAGAGCAGCTTGTTTAACCTTCGTGTCGTCCTCCCGGGTCAAATTGACCCGTCTGTTTTTTACTGTTCCTTCTTTCCTTCCCTTCTTGCCTTCCGTCTGTCCTTTCTCCCTCCCTCCCTTCCTCCCTCCCTCCCTCCCTCCCTCCCTCCCTCGTTCCTTCTTTCGTCCCTTTCTCCTACCTTCCTTCTTTCCTCCGTCCTTCCTCCCTTTCCTTCCTTCTTTCCTCCATCCTTCCTCCCTTTCCTTCCTCCTTTCCTTCCTCCTTTCCTTCCTTCCCTCCTTCCTTCTTCCTCCCTACTTTCCTTCCTTCTTCCTCCCTTCCTTCCTCCTTTCCTTCCTTCTTCCTCCCTTCCTTCCTTGACTAGAGGACAACAGGAGGGTTAAGAGTGAATTCTTGCTTTCTCCAAACCTTGATTGACCCCACAAACCCCCCAGATAATTATCTTTTTCAACAAGAACATCAGAGGAAGAAAACAGATGGATTTTTAGAGCCGCTCTCGTCCTCTGAACTCTTCATGAAAAGACGAGTGTTTTCTAGTAGTTTGGTTTCCTTTCTGCAGATAAACTGTGCGAAAGAAAACAGTAAAAGTCGATCAATTTCGTAGTTTTTTTTAAAGTTCTGGGGGGAAATAATTTTTATTATTTCAAGATTTTAAGGCTTGAGATAAAAATGTATTTCAGAGTTTGGGAAGTTTATGAAATGAAAGTTGAAACTGCTGCATTTCTTTAGGGTGAAGTTCCCTCTTTCTTTCTCATTGTTACAGATCCAAGAACGTCTCTTTCCACCATTCATCATCTCTGTTTTTTTAGAGATCAGAGCAGTAAAAAAAAAACCTCCTCTGTCGACACCAACAAAGCATTTTTCTCTGATACATTTTTTCTGCATCAAGACATTTGTTAAAGGACATTTTCCAGCATCACAGAAACTCTTTGGATATTTCCATCGTTGTTTTTTTTTCTCCCTCCAATCTGAAGATTTTGTTGGATGTTTTGAAGTTTGTGCTCTGTAAATGATTTATAACTCGACGGTCCGATGACTGCAGAAACAACAGACACCGTGAGGAGGTGACGTGAGGAGACCGCTGACGGCTTTTTGGGAGGAAGCACAGAGTCTGATGGGAGTTTGTGTTGCATGCATTGCACTGCAGACGGAGGCCATTTATTATTTCCTGTTGTCTAACATTTGTTGACTCGCTGTGATGAAAACAAATCAACCAGCTGGATATGAAAAAAAGGGAAATCTCAGCATGAACAAACAACATTTCCAAACATTTCTGGTGGAAACGCTGCTGGGCCGAGCGAGGAGGTCAGACCGGTCAACCCCCGCAGGTCTGGAGAGTGTTGCTCTGATTTGATGATTACAGAGAGCTTTTCTTCTTCTGCTGTTTTTGTTTTGCAGCAGAGTTTTATCTTAAGCTATTTTTTGGGGGGGGGAACTCAGCGGTCCAACAACTTGTTTTCATTCCTTTGAGACCATCAGACGGCTGGCAGGATCACTCAGTCTGGGAAAAAACAGGAAAAAAGGCCTTGATGTTACGGATAATTTTTCATGAATGACATCTTAGATTACAGCCGTGCTTCAACATTTCTACCTAAATTAATCGCAGAGCATCATGAGACGGCACAACTGTCCATTGGTGTAGCAAGATGCATTGAAAATATCGTTAATTATAACACAAATGGACACATGTTTTAATCATATCAAATGAAAATCATACATTTTTTACCTCATAGTTGTTTAATCTGCTTTAAGGATATTATTAAACATTTCACACTCAAAAAAAACATTTTCCTCTGGCTCTAACTTTAGCTTTTTTTGGCCTAATTTTACTGCTACATCAACATTTTTGAGATTTTTTTTAAAGGAGATTTTGGACACTTTTTGTCAGCATGCTCCCTGGAGGACTGATGTCTGGTGGAGGGGGTTTAGGCGGGGGTCTGTGCCTGCTCCGGTGGCTCGGCCTTAGGCTGTGGTCCCGCCGGGGAACCCTGGTGTTCGCTCTGCTTTGGTTCGGCTCCTGGTTGTTCCTGAACGGGCTGGTTCTGGTCCACAGGAGCATCCTGTCTGACTACTGCACCGACGACAAGAGCAAGAGGATCCTGCAGAGACTGGTGAGTCAGAAACCTATTTTTTTATTATGTTTATTTTATTTATATAGAGAAGAAAAGAACTATTGATACAACAAAATAATCTGAACAAGGGTAATTTAATCTAATACAATTGATGTTTTGGTCATATTTTCATTATAGATATAGACATAGAGCAGAGTGACTTAGCCTATAATATATATATTTTTTTTAAACATATTTTTATTAAACTTTTTGCAAAGCAGGTGTGACAAGGACAATACAAAACATGGCACTAGCAACAGTGCACCAAATAGAGGCAATAAGACCTAATTCAGAGGTAGGAAAAAACAAATCACAGAAAAGAAAAAAACCCAAATAATAATAATAATACAATAAAAAATAATTAAATTAAATGAAAATAAATAAACAATGAATAAATTGGGAGTTCAGGGAGTCAAAGGAGGACAGCATAGTACATACTACATGTCAATATATCAAACTATGGCTCTACATCTTTTGTCCAGGCCAGATCTCAACCTACAAGATGCAGTGGCACCCAGGTAGTCGAGAAATGAATAAAATAAGAAGGGTTTATCCTTCGATGCTGTAGAGAAAGCTTTAAATGGAATGACATTCATCACAGTTTGCTGCTACTGAATGAGAGTGGGAGCCTTATCGGTGATCCATAAGGCCATGATACATTTCCGGGCACAGTGCAGCAGGATGTGCAAAAAGGTCTTTGTTGCTAAAGTCAGCAGGTAACTCATCATTTAGTCCCAACAGGCATTAGCCTAAAATATTTGGTGCTTCCAGCTTCTCAGTTGTGAGAATTTGATGCTTTTCTTAATGATACATGATAATAAATTACATACCTTTGAGAATTAAACTGTTGGTCATTCAAGACATCAGCTTGAGCTGTGGGAAAGTATAATAATAGTATTTACTGATATTTTGTAGGCAAGGCAGCTTTATTTATATAACGCATTTCATACACAATGGCAACTCAATGTGCTTTATACATAAAACAAACATTTAACAGTAAGAATTGGAAATAAAAAACATAAAACATGCAATTTGAGAAATAAAAATAAAACCCAATAATAGTAAAAAAAAAGAAGAGGAAACATTAAAACATACAATTACCCCCCCCCCACCCACACACACACACACACACACACACACACACACACACACACACACACACACACACACACACACACACACACACACACACACACATTAATAATAAAAACAAAGTACAGAAAAATAGAAAGAGAGATAAATAAAATACTAGAATAGAGTATTAAATATAAGGTTGCAACATAAAATGATGATTTGCTTTAAAATCATTAAAAGGACAAACATAGAGACAAAAGGACTGTTCATATAAATAATCACAATAAAGTTATAATAAAGCTGCAGACCTAAACTGACGGTTTGTTTGATTTATACAAATATGACATGATGCACAGTCACTTGATGACAGCCTCTGTTTGCACAAGAGAAAGTAGGACTGGATTTTGTTTACGCTGATGGTTGTGAAGCTTTCTGAATCACTGTTTCCCCAATTTAGCAAAAAATGTACACAACACACGCATTAGTGCTGCAAATGAGTTGTATGTTAGTGTTTGATGCCACCAGTCACAGCGAACATGAATCTGTTGCAAATCTCTTAACCCTCCTGTTGTCCTCGAGTCAAGGAGGGAAGGAAAGGAAGGAGGGAGGAAAGGAGGGAGGAAGGGAGAAAAGGAAGGAGGAAGGAAGGAAAGGAGGAAGGAAGGGAGGAAAGGAGGGAGGGAGCAAGGAGGAAGGAAAGGAAGGGAGGAAGAAGGAAGGGAAGGAAGGAAGGAAGGAAGAAGGAAGGGAAGGAAAGGAGGGAGGAAAGAAGGAAGGAAGAAGGAAGGAAAGGAGAGAGGGAGGAAGGAAGGAAATGAGGAAGGAAGGAAAGGAAGGGAAGAAGAAGGAAGGAAAGGAGGTAGGAGGTAGGGAGGCAAGGAGGGAGGGTGGAAGGAAAAGAGGAAGGGAGGAAGGATGGAAGGAAGAAAGGAAGGATGGAAAGGCAAGAAGGAAGGAAGGAGGAAAGAAAGAAGGAAGGAAGGTAGGGGGAGGAAAGAAGGGAGGAAAGAGAGAGAAGGAAGGAGGAAGGAAGGACAGACGGAAGGAAGGAAGGAAAGAAGGAACAGTCAAAACAGACGGGGTCAATTTGACCTGGGAGGACGACAGGAAGGTTAAAACACAAACAACTGGACGGTTGTAAAGCTGCTCTGTGCTGAGTTTCTGAGTTGAGTCAGGAAACACTTTCCGCTAACCTGTGTCCTGTTTATTTTTAATGGACCATCACATTTCATAAACTGCTAGTTAATATCAATGTGGCACTCTTTATAAAGTCACGCTCCACTCATAAACATGTTTTTCCTTTTGCTCTCGGTTGTTCTCTTCTCTGAGCAGAATGATGTATTCCATCGTGGTCCATTATACAACCTGAAGCCTTTAGTGCACATAGGATAGACAATGAGGATAGACTTTACAGTGTTGTGTCCAGTAGTTAAGCTTTTGAAATTAAGTGTATTTGCATAGTCATAGATTCTGGGTTTTTACCAGGCGGGGATTTCCGGTCCTCTGAAATGAGGCCAACGTGGAAGTAACTTAAAACTGCATTCTATCAAAAGGCCACCAGGGGGCGACCGTTTTGGTGTCAAAAGGACTTCCGTCTCTATACAAGTCAATGGAGAATTCACCAACTTGTCACTTGATTTCTAACCTCAGTAAACGTTTTCAAAATGTGTTTATGGTCTCAATCGCTAGTTTAAAGCCTTCTTCAATGCAGTATGATGTTCATTTGGGACATTTTGGCCTCCCTGATTTTATATGTGACGATAAAGCAGGGTATGCATTAGGGCATGGCTACGTGGTGATTGACAGGTTGATTGGTTCACAGGTTCAGGAGGGCGCCTCATGCTCCTCCTGATGCCCATATAAGTAGAATCCGTGTTTTTATTTTTCCCAGCATGCACCTGAAATTTTCAGATCAGATCCGATACTATTGGCCTCCGAGCAGCAGTCCACAAACCAATGGGTGACGTCACGGATGTTACGTCGATTTCTTATATACAGTCTATGGTTTTTACATGAAAGAGAAGGAGGAAATGTCATTTTCTCAGATGTGTTTCAGCTGGACAGCAGATGTCTCGTCCTTCCTCTGTGTTTGTGCACTGGAGGAAACACGAAGGTTAAATCAGATTCTCAATGAGCTCAGAGAAACTTTCCTCCTCCAGCAGAGTTTCATTCAACTGTGGGAACAACAAGAAAACAAACTTTTGAAGAACATATCTTTGAAGTTCTTCAGGGTTTTTACAGAATAATCCAATTTCAACTTTATTTTCTGGTGGTTTGCTTTTTTATGAAGCTTGACTATCAGCTAGGGATAGTTGGCTCTTGTTCTGTCTTGTGTTTATATACCCAAAAAAATGAGGTTGGTGCCATTCTGGTGTTACTGCTATTGAACGTTTGTGGCCTGCTATCAATTATCTGATATCTGAGGATCCTTGAATGCATCAGCAACTTGATTGTTTCACTGCGATGGATTATCTCTCTGCATAAAGTGGAATTTCATAGTAATTAATGGAAACCAAAGGGTGCCTGGAAGGAAGGAAATCAATCTAAAAACTGATTATGATTAGGGAAATAATCATCCACAGGAATGTAAAGTAACTCCAGTTAATGGGACACAAACATGCAGAAGACGCAGTGCTGTGTGTGTGTTTTTGGTGTCTTGCAGCTCTGTTTACAACCCAAACACCCGTCGGGGTGTTTCTGTGCTCGTCTGTCTGTCGTCTCCTCAGCTTTAAAAAGAGTTCCTGCAGATTATTTACGGTCTGGAGGAGGACAAACTCTCAGGCTCTCATCGACTGGTGTCTGCGATTCCCGCCAGCGATCATCAGTCAGGCGCTTACAGTAAACAGGCAGGCGAGCGGAGATAAACGGCCACAGGTCAATAGCTCTTAATGGCCTGCTGTCTTATCCACTGCAGCATCTACGGTGCACTGTGGGTAAACACAGATAACAAGATCTCTTAGTCTTCCAAACCTTAGCTTGTCACTTTCTGCACTTAAAAAACGTCTCTCTCCAAATTCCGGCTTTATTTTCTCTCTGAGTCAAGATTAACCCTTCCCTCCTCCTCTGTTTAACCTTCCTGTCGTCCTCCCGGGTCAAATTGACCCCGTCTGTTTTGACTGTTCCCTCTTTCAATCCTTCCTTTCGTCTGTCCTTCCGTCTGTCCTTCCTCCCTCCCTCCTTCTTTCCTTCCATCCTTCCTTCCTTCCTTCCTCCCTTCCTTCTTTCCTCTGCCTTCTTTCCTTCCTTCCTCCCTACCTCTTTTCCTTCCTCCCTTCCTCTTTCCTGTTTTCCTTCCTCCCTCCGTCCTACCTTCCTTCCTTCCTTCTCTCCTCCCTCCTTTCCTTCCTCCCTCCCTCCCTCCCTCCCTCCCTTCCTTCCTCCCTTCATCCCCTTCCTTCCTTGACTCGAGGGCAACAGGAGGGTTAAACTTTATCTCTGAGAAATCATTTTCTGTCATTTTGATGAATGACTAATAATACCACAGTTCCCATGAGACTTGGTTGCTGTTTCTGCGGTGATGCAACCAGACAAAGGTGTGAATCAGAGCGCTAATTAATTAAAAATGCTTTTTCTGCTGAAGTTGGAAACAAAACAAAAGCTATAGTTGCTGAATTCACTCATAAGTGTCCTAGAAAGTGAACTTTGCCACAGGAGACTTCTGTTCATTTCCTGTTTCCTACTACGAGTCGGGACAGTTAAAAAAAAAAGCGATCTTTAACCCTGTGGTTATTATTGTAACCATGACGATGACGGTGGTCTCACTTTAACCCACAGTACATAATTCTCTAAAGTGATAATTTTAACTCAAACTTAACCAAACCAGACCTTTAACCACAGCGCTGTCACATCATAAAACATCATTATTGTTAAACCACATATCTGGACGTTTAATTTTATTCATTTTTAGATTTTTAATTTGGTATTTTTTGCCTTTATTTAGATAGTAAGTGGCTGAGATGCCGACAGGAAACAGAGTGGGGGAGGAGGATGGGGGGGGTTGACCTGCAGCATAGATCCCTGGCCGCACACTCTAACCACTTGACCACCAAAGTGCTCTGACATTTAATTTTGAGGACTTGTTGAATCTTAGCGCCTCACTAAGCATCAAAGGCACTGGACAGGAGGTTAAAAGGATTTCCATGATGCTTCTCATTTTCTATTACAGGTATTTTTGTTGTTGATTAATTTGTAGAAAAGACTCAGTTTGTACACATGCTGTTATTCTACCTAAAAAGCGTAAAAAGCATCACAATGGAGTGCTTCGGTAGTCCAGTGGTTACAGCTCATGCCACATAATGGGACCTTTGCTGCATGTCATTCCCCTCTCTCTCCCTCACTGTTTCCTGTCAGCTTATATGCCACCTACCTTCAAATAAAGGCAAAAAAAATCCCCTAAAATAAATCTTAAAAACAACACCGTAATGATTCCGATGACAGAACGGGATTAAACTCAGTCGATGTTTAGAGGGCCGCCCTGAATCATAGTAACAACACAGATGGTCTCTGCAGTTATTACAAATACCACGAGGTCTACAGAACATCCACAACACTTTTTCAACGGTTTTGCACCCACTGAATAAATATTGTTTGATCATTTCAATGATTTGATGAAAGAAGAATCTGTTGTTGTCTTTAGACTCGGCTGTGATGTCATGATATTAACCCTCCTGTTGTCCTCGAGTCAAGGGAGGAAGAAGGAAGGATGGAAGGGAGGAAGAAGGAAGGAAAGGAGGGAGGGAGGGAGGAAGGAAGGGAGGAAGAAGGAAGGAAAGGAGGGAGGAAGGAAGGAAGGAAGGAAGAAGGAAGGAAAGAAGTGAGGAAGAAGGAAGGAAAGGAGGGAGGAAGGAAGGGAGGAAAGGAAAGGAAAGAATGAAGGGAGGAAAGAAGGAAAGAAGGAAGGAAGGTAGGAGGGAGGGAGGAAAGAAGGAAGGAAGGAGGGAGAAAGGAAAAGAGGAAGGGAGGAAGGAAGGACAGACGAAAGGAAGGAACAGTTAAAACAGATGGGGTCAATTTGACCCGGGAGGACGACAGGATGGTTAAACCTCTCATGAATCCAAGGTGCAAACAGATGAAATCCCAAATAAGCGCAGAGATCCAAAGTCAACAAATATACTGCATGTTTGCCTGAACTAACGCTACACTTTCGCTCCATCCATCACATTGTTTAAAAGGTTCTCGTCTGCTCCGCTCTTGGAGGGTAACAACATGTTGACTGAGGGCAACAACAAGGTTTTGTGTTTCCAGAAGCTGATTTGGCTCCTCAGTCGGCAGTAATGCAGGACAGATGTAGTTCTGCTCCATGAAAGCTCCAGCTACCAAAATCACTTTGAAAAGGAGATTTTAAAACAAAAGCTTATGTTGTGCTCCTAACTGACTGAGGGGGTAACGCTGCTGTCACTGCTCAGATTTCACCACAGTCGAGGTCCAGGCTTGTCCTAACTGCTCTGAACAAACCTGAACAAATCCTTCCTTCCTTCCTTTGGGCTCATCCCTCCTTTCTCAAGAGTTTTCAACCTGCTTTTGAAGCAACGGATTAAACAGTGTTGTGTGTGTGTTGAAACTGCTGAAAGTACTTGACGCGTAAAACATGAACACAGTGAGGCTGAGTGAAAGGTTTAGCTTTGTGTTTACATATGAGTAATACATCATGTGAAAAAGGGAAGAAATCTAAGACAAAGTAAAGACACTTCCAGGGACAGCTTTCCAAAAGACACTAAATGCAAACAGTAAAAATAGTAAAAATACAGCAATGTAAAATGATGCATGAAAACCCTACTACAGTAAAAGTACTGCAGTATTATAGTGATGTAGTATGCAGTATTACAGTAAAAGTACTGCAGTATTATGAGTGATGTAGTATGCGGTATTACAGTAAAAGTACTGCAGTATTATGAGCGATGTAGTATGCGGTATTACAGTAAAAGTACTGCAGTATCATGAGCGATGTAGTATGCAGTATTACAGTAAAAGTACTGCAGTATTATGAGCGATGTAGTATGCAGTATTACAGTAAAAGTACTGCAGTATTATGAGCGATGTAGTATGCAGTATTACAGTAAAAGTACTGCAGTATTATGAGCGATGTAGTATGCAGTATTACAGTAAAAGTACTGCAGTATTATGAGCGATGTAGTATGCAGTATTACAGTAAAAGTACTGCAGTATTATGAGTGATGTAGTATGCAGTATTACAGTAAAAGTACTGCAGTATTATGAACGATGTAGTATGCAGTATTATGAGTGATGTAGTATGCAGTATTACAGTAAAAGTACTGCAGTATTATGAGTGATGTAGTATGCAGTATTACAGTAAAAGTACTGCAGTATTATGAGCGATGTAGTATGCAGTATTACAGTTAAAGTACTGCAGTATTATGAGTGATGTAGTATGCAGTATTACAGTAAAAGTACTGCAGTATTATGAGCGATGTAGTATGCAGTATTACAGTTAAAGTACTGCAGTATTATGAGCGATGTAGTATGCAGTATTACAGTTAAAGTACTGCAGTATTATGAGTGATGTAGTATGCAGTATTACAGTAAAAGTAGTGGTTTGGAAACCACTGGTTTCATCTTTAACAATGTGTTGTATTTATAAAGCTTGTTATATTATCCATTGTGTCAAATCTGCATCTGAAAAGTAACTAAAGCTGTCAAATAAATGTAGTGGAGTAGAAGTTTAAAGTAGCATCAATTGAATTTTTCATGCAGAGCTTAATTGTAATGAAGTACTTTTACACAGCATGCAACACATTCACTGGACTACTATCATAACAGTAGTTGGGTCAGTTCAGGAGTTTAGATGTTTATCGGTCCACTGTGTGCAGGACGGTGCTGTCGAGGGACAAAGATAAAAATACACTCTTGGGAAACTCTTGGTTGGTGCTCAATCATCTCAGAGTCGTTCCCTCTGAGCTGCAGACTGTCGGAGGTTTCAGTAGGAAAACAAACCGTCGTATTTCGAGTCACACAAATCAAACTCTGTCTAGTTTTAAAAAAGGCTCAATTATTTTCAGTTTTCCTTCCTTGTTTCCTTCCTCCATCCCCCTTTCTTCCTTCCTTCTGTCCCTCTTTCCTCCCTCCCTCCTTCTTTCCTTCCATCCTTCCTTCTTTTTTTTCCTTCCTTCCTACCTTCCTTCCTTCCTTCCTTTTTTCTTCTGTCCTTCTTTCCTTCCTTCCTCTTTTCCTTTCTCCCTCATTCCTTCTTTCCTTCCTGCCTCCTTTCCTTCCTTCTTCCTTCCTTCCTCCCTCCTTTCCTTACTTCTTCCTTCCCTCTTTCCTCACTCCCCCCTTCCTCCCTTCCTTCTTCCTTCCTTCCTCCCTCCTTCATCCCTCCTTTCCTTCCCTTTTCCTTCCCTCATTCTTCCCTCCTTTCCTTCCTTCTTCCTTCCCTCTTCCTTCCTTCCCTCCTTCCTCCCTCCTTTCCTTCTTTCTTCCTTCCTTTTTCCCTCCTTCCTCCCTCCTTTCCTTCCTTCTTCCTTCTTCCCTCCCTCCTTCCTCCCTCCTTCCTCCTTCCTTCCTTTTATCACAAATACACATTTCTTTCCTTCATATTCTTCACCCATCCTTCTGCAGAATAAACAAAAGTAATGTTTTATTAGAACACACACATCAAAGAGGAACCATGCTCCCTCTGCTATACCCATGTGTGCCCTAAAACAACTTATAATGTAAAATTCCCTATCAAGTCTATCGGACTCCTGTATATTTCTTATTCATGGCAGGTTTCTCAAAGAGTGATATTGTGAGTTTTTTTAAATAATACATCTGAGAGCATCGATGTCAGAAAAGTCAAAGAATCACAACTTTTGAAAAACTGAAAATATATAAATGAAGGTGTGACCAAGTTTAACCCTTCTGTTGTCCTCGAGTCAAGGAAGGAAAGGAGGAAGAACGAAGGAAAGGAGGAAGGAAGGGAGGGAGGGAGGAAGGAAGGGAGGGAGGGAGGAAGGATGGAAGGGAGGAAGAAGGAAGGAAGGGAGAAAGAACGAAGGAAGGGAGGAAAAGGAAGGAAGGAAGGGAGGAAGAATGGAGGAAGAAGGGAGGGAGGGAGGGAGGGAGGGAGGAAGGAAGGAGGGAAGGGAAGGAGGAAGGAAGGGAGGGAGGTAGGAAGGGAGGGAGGAAGGAAGGAAGGGAGGAAGAAGGGAGGAAGGAAGGAGGGAAGGGAGGAAGCAAAGGAAGGAAGGACGGATGAAAGAAGGAAGGAAGGTAGGAGGGAGGGAGAAAGGAAGGAATGATGGAAGGGAGGAAGAAGGAAGAAAAGGAGGATGGAGGAAAGAAGGAAGGAAGGAAGGAAAGAGAGAAGGAGATAGGGAGGAAGGACAGAAGGAACAGTCAAAACAGACGGGGTCAATTTGACCCGGGAGGACGACACAAAGGTTAAGACAAGAATCTGCTCATGGAGTTTCTATTATACTGCAACACCAACGTTTGCAAGAGATCACAAATGTACCGAGTTATATTCTCGACATGTCAGAGTCAGAGTCGGAGTCGCTGCTCATAGACGAACCTGATGTTCTCCGTGTGAAGGAATAAACCAGGCTGCATTAGAACATAGAGGTAGGCCATTAAAAATGTAGAGGCAGACCATAAATAGGCAGAAGCATGCCAGAGACATGCAGAGACAGGGTAAGCCATGCATCAGCCATTACACCATAAATAGTCAGAGGGGCTCCAGAAACATACAAATTTGTGCCTGAACACAAACCATGTGTGCAGAGCTGCAGAGTCAACATAAATATTACAGAGAAGGGAATGTAAAGGAGGCTGACAGAGCCGTATATACATTACTGCTGAAAATACAGGAAGGGGTCAGATTGGCCAGAGAGCAATAAGTCATTAAATACACGTATTAAAGACCAGTTTATATTAACTCATTGTGTCGTCCTCCCGGGTCAAATTGACCCTGTCTGTTTTGACTGTTCCTTCTTTCCTCCCTTCTTTCCTTCCTTCCTTCCTTCCTTCCTTCCGTCTGTCCTTCCTCCCTCCCTCTTTCTCTCTTTCTTTCCTCCGCCCTATCTTCCTCCCTCCTTCCCTCCCTCCTTTCCTCCTTCCTTCCTTCCTCCCTCCTTTCCTTCCTTGTTCCTTCCTTCCTCCCTACTTCCTTCCTTCTTCCTTCCTTCCTCCCTACTTCCTTCCTCCCTCCCTCCTTTCATTCCTTATTCCTTCCTTCCTCCCTACTTCCTTCCTTCCTCCCTCCTTTCATTCCTTATTCCTTCCTTCCTCCCTCCTTTCCTTCCCTCTTCCTTCCCTCCTTCCTCACTCCTTTCCTTCGTCCTTCCTCCCTTCCATCCATCCTTCCTTCCTCCCTCCCTTCCTTCCTTGACTCAAGGACAACAGGAGGGATAAACATATCAAAATGATTGCACGAGCAGATTGGATTTTGGTAATGTGATGAAATGTGCACCAGAATGAAGCATCGGAGTGTCTGTCCTTCCTCCCTCCCTCTTTCTCTCTTTCTTTCCTCCTCCCTATCTTCCTCCCTCCTTCCCTCCTTCCTCCCTCCTTTCCTTCCTTCTTCCATCCTTCCCACCTTCCTCCCTCCTTTCCTCCCTTCTTCCTTCCTTCCTCCCTACTTCCTTCCTTCCTCCCTCCCTCCTTTCATTCCTTCTTCCTTCCTTCCTCCCTCCGTCCTTCCTCCTTTCCTTCCCTCTTCATTCCCTCGCAGTGATGTTGTGGTTGGAAACATGTTGACCCACACATCCGACTCGCTCTTAAAAACACTTTTACTTTTCTTTATAGATACCTGATACTAATGTTTACTGCAAACTTAACCACAAAGAGCCCTGCGGTTCTTCTTTTTGACTGATGTTAAACTTCAGTAGTGTTTTCTTTTTTTGCCCTCAGGCAGCGTAAAGCCCAAAAACCTTCAGCAGTGAGTAAGGACAGCCTGTATGTAGAGTAGGGGCAAAACCTGTTAAAGACTCTGCACATTTCCAGGGGCTACTACTCTTCTTCTACTCTGGAATATCTTGCAGCCCCTCAGTTCAGCCTGGTTGGAAATCTTTAACCTTTGTGTCGTCCTCCCGGGTAAAATTGACCCCGTCTGTTTTGACTGTTCCTTCTTTCCTCCCTTCCGTCTGTCCTTCTTCCCTCTGTCCTTCTCTCTTTCTTTCCTCCCTTCCTTCTGTCCTTCCTTCCTCCTTCGCTCCTTCTTTACTTCTTTCCTTCCTTCCTTCCTTCCTTCCTTCCTTCCTTCCTTCCTTCCTTCCTTCCTTCTTTCCTTCCTCTCTTCCTTCTTTCTTCCCTCCCTCCTTCTCTCTTTTTTTCCTCCCCACTAGCTTCCTTCCTTCCTTCCTCCATTCCTCTTTTCATTTCTCCCTCCCTCCCTCCTTCTCTCTTTCTTTCCTCCCTCCTTTCTTCCTTCCTCTCTCCTTTCCTTCCTCCTTCCTTCCTCCTTTCCTTCCTTCCTCCCTCCTTCCCTCCTTTCCTTCCTTCTTCCTCCCTTCCTTTCTTCCTCCTTCTTTTCCTTCATTTTTCCTCCCTTCCTTCCTTCCTTCCTCCCTCCCTCTTTTCCTTCCTTCTTCCTCCCTTCCTTCCTTCCTCCCTCTATTCCTTCATTCTTCCTTTATTCCATCCTTCCTTCCTCCCTCCTTTCCTTCCTCACTCCCTCCCTTCCTTCCTTGACTCGAGGACAACAGGAGGGTTGAGAGTCAGTACTCAGACAGTGAAGGGAGGAAGGTTTGTGGAGGTCCTGTCAGTCAAAAACAAACACGAAGACATCTGGGTGTGATGTTGGTGAAGCGAGGCGACCTGATGATGGTCTCTCTGTCGCCTCAGGCAGGAAGACTTGGCTCCTGTCTCTGAGGAATGACACAAACACACCGTTTAGCAGCTTGGAGGTTGAAAGAGCGGAAAAACAGCCGAAGGGTTTAGAGAGAGAAAAAAACAGGGTGTTGAAGTTTTTGGTGTTGAAGTGAAACTTTACATTCTGTCTCTCATGTTCTGACAGAGTTTCATGACCCTCAGACTTTTAATAACTGCTGAAAACCTGCTTCTATCTCAGTCGTCCTTCTTTCATCTAAAAGAGTCGGCAGAAACACGGAAAATTACGACGGCGTGTTAGGGCCATATATGTTAAAAATAAGTAAATACTGACATGGAGGGGGGGGGGTAATATTTCAAGAAAAACTCAGAATTTCTGAGATTAAACCCAGGCGGGGAGCTCCGGTCCTCTGAAATGAGGCCAACGCAGAAGTAACTTAAAGCTGCATTCTATCAAAAGGCCACCAGGGGGCGACCGTTTTGGTGTCAAAAGGACTTCCGTCTCTATACAAGTCAAGGGAGAATTCACCAACTTCTCACTTGATTTCTAACCTCAGTAAACGTTTTCAAAATGTGTTTATGGTCTCAATCGCTAGTTTAAAGCCTTCTTCAATGCAGTATGATGTTCATTTGGGACATTTTGGCCTCCCTGATTTTATATGTGACGATAAAGCAGGGTATGCATTAGGGCGTGGCTACGTCGTGATTGACAGGTTGATTGGTTCACAGGTTCAGGAGGGCGCCTCATGCTCCTCCTGATGCCCATATAAGTAGAATCCCTGTTTTTATTTTTCCCAGCATGCACCTGAAATTTTCAAGATGGCGCTGCTCAGATCCGATACTATTGGCCTCCGAGCAGCAGTCCACAAACCAATGGGTTACGTCATTTCTTATATACAGTCTATGGATTAAACTCACAAATCTGCGAGGAAAAAAAACTCGGAAAAAGGGTATTTTATTCTGCCAAGCAATCACCTCACTCTGCAACACTGGAGAGAAGTCGTTTGTGCATTGATCTAATTGTGCTTTTCAGTTGGGTTTAACAGTGAGGAGATACTTGTGTAACTGAGCGTTATACTTAAATCGGTTATAAAACACATTTAGTCTGAGTTTTTTTTCTTGCAAGTTTAATCTCAGAAATTATGAGGTCTTTTCTCGAAATATCTGTTTTGACTGTTCCTTCCTTCCTCCCTCCCTCCTTTTCACTTTCTTTCCTTCCTCTCTCTTTCCACCCTTCATTCTTTCCTTCCTCCATTCCCCTTTCTTCCTTCTGTCCTTCCTTCCTCCCTCCCTCCTTCTTTCCTTCCCTACTTCATTCCTTTCCTTTCCTTCCTCCCTCCCTCCCTCCTTTTCTTTCTTTCCTGCCTCCCTCCTACCTTCCTTACTTCTTCCTCCCTTCCTTCCTTGACTCGAGGACAACAGGAGGGTTAAAACAGTAAGCAGTTAAACTGCAGTGATGGTGGATGGAGAGACTCTGATCCTGGCAGATTTACTGTCTGATTTTGGACATTTTGAGGCCTGTTACTTCTCTCTGCCTCTACAAACTGCATCTGTGCAGATGTTGAAGTCGGCATGCGTTTGTATATCAACCCAGACTGATATAAATACACAGAGCTGACAGGAGAGTGAACCTCAGGTAAATCCTGGATCTGTGTTCTCCAGGTGATTTATAGCTGCAGGTCACAGAGCTGCAGGGAAATCAAAGAGTTCATTTTCTCATCTGGATTTCTACAGGAACTCACGATAGTTGTGTTTTATGAATAAGCCCGACGGCAGGAAAGATTCATAAATCAATGAATCAAAAGAGAAGAAAACATGTATGTATTATAATTTAATTTCCTGTGACTTTATTTCAAACAGTGTCAGATTCAGCTATGAGATAACAAAGAAAACTGAACATATTGTTCTGCTAGATTTCCCCATTGGTGCCTAGTGATAAGTTAACCCTTTGTAGGTCACACAAAGAAAGTGCTATTTAAAGAATCCTTGCTTTTCCTACCTCTTTGATGGATTTATTTTACTCATTGAGCCTAAATGTGATGTTTTACAGTCCTCTACAGACTCATTCACACCTCATTTGTTCTAAACTTTTATTAAAAACATGTCAGAGACTCATTCTGTTCTAGTACAAGATGAGAAAATGAAACTCCAGCAGGATCTCTGATGTCAGCAGTGATTTGTGTTATTCTTCGTTTATACACTAAAGCACAACCTGTATCTATAGCAACCATAGCACAACCTGTATCTATAGCAACCATAGCACAACCTGTATCTATAGCAACCATAAAACAACCTGTATCTATAGCAACCATAGCACAACCTGTATCTATTGCAACCATAGTACAACCTGTATCTATAGCAACCATAGCACAACCTGTATCTATAGCAACCATAGAACAACCTGTATCCATAGTAACCATAGAATAACCTGTATCTATAGCAACCATAGAACAACCTGTATCTATAGCAACCATAACACAACCTGATGGTCTGTCTGTGCATTACATACCGAAAGAAGGAAGGAAGGAGGGATGGAAGGATGGAAGGAAGGAAGGA
>NC_084989.1:24058570-24061866 GCF_963691925.1 Scomber scombrus
TGTACACTCTGGGTCTATTTTTGCTCGTCCAGTTTGCAGCCAACATGGGCCTAAAGTTGTACTTCCTGTGGCGGTGCAGGGGCCACTGAAGCAAGATTTAATTTTATTGATTTTTCAGCCTTGTATCTTATATAATTCAATATATAAGCGGGGAGCTCCGGTCCTCTGAAATGATGCCAACGCGGAAGTAACTTAAAACTGCATTCTATCAAAAGGCCACCAGGGGGCGACCGTTTTGGTGTCAAAAGGACTTCCGTCTCTATACAAGTCAATGGAGAATTCACCAACTTCTCACTTGATTTCTAACCTCAGTAAACGTTTTCAAAATGTGTTTATGGTCTCAATCGCTAGTTTAAAGCCTTCTTCAATGCAGTATGATGTTCATTTGGGACATTTTGGCCTCCCTGATTTTATATGTGACGATAAAGCAGGGTATGCATTAGGGCGTGGCTACGTGGTGATTGACAGGTTGATTGGTTCACAGGTTCAGGAGGGCGCCTTAGGTTTATTGTACATGCATTAACACAAGGAAAAGTGCTGGATTGTTCCTTTAAGACACCAAAACTCACAACAATATGAGCCGAGGAAAGATCACAGAGATGTTCGTATGCAGCCGCGGTGACATTACAGGAGAGAAAAGGTCACAGCTACACAAACTCACACACTTATCGGACCATTTACAGCGTGTTCACACACATTCATCACAGCTACATTTCATACATTTAATTACAGCAGCATCGATCACTGTCCTCTCATGTCGGATCTGCACTCAGCCTGTATCTCTGAGGCTCCATCTGTCTTACATGGTGGGTGATAATTAAAGTGGCAGCTGATGGAAAGGCTCTCTCTCTCTCTCTCTCTCTCTCTCTCTACCTCTTTCGTTCTCTCTCTATCTCTCTCTCTCTCTCTATCTCTGTCTCTCTCTCTCTTTCTCTCTGTCTCTCTCTCTCTCTCTCTGTCTCTCTCTGTCTCCCTCCCTCTCTCCCTCTCTCTGTCTCTCTCTCTCTCTACCTCTCTTTCTGTCTTTCTTTGTCTCTTTCGCTCTCTCTCTCTCTCTCTCTCTGTCCCTCTCTCTCTGTCTCTGTCTCTCTCTTGCTCTCTGTCCCTCTCTCTCTCTCTCTCTCTCTCTCTACCTCTCTTTCTGTCTTTCTCTGTCTCTTTCGCTCTCTCTCTCTCTCTCTCTGTCTCTCTGTCTCTGTCTCTCTGTCTCTCTGTCTCTGTGTCTCCCTCTCCCTCTCCCTCTCTTTCTCTCTCTGTCTCTCTCTCTCTGTCTCTGTCTCTCTCTCTCTGTGTCTCTCCCTCTCTCTCTCTCTCCCCCTCTCCCTCTCCCCCCTCTCCCTCCCTCTCTCTCTCTTGTTCTGTTAACGGCTGTCTGAGCTCAGCGCAGAAAAAGAAAATGACTGTGTTTAACCTTCAGTTAACATCGCCACGGCTCAGCCTGGAATTTAATCAGCTCAGTGCTCCGTCAGGGTTCAGGTGATTCCAGCAGCAGACTCTCAGAGACAGAAACGATCCGGCTGCCTGAGATGAAGTTACAGAAACTCCCTTCCTCCTCTCCTTTTGTCTGCAGGTTTTCAATCCTGTTACTCACAAGTTTTAGTCAGTTTCCATGTGAGTTGTACTACACACATTTGACATTTTCTGCAAACATCTATATATATATGAATGGATAGAGAAGCTGTGGGAACTATGCACTCTAACAAGTATTACTGTAATTTCACAATGAATTACTGGCTAATAATTGCAGTAAATTCACAGTGTTATACTGTAATTACTTTACTGCAATTTACATGAAAATCACAGTAATGTATGAATGTGTTTCTACAGCAAACCAGACACAAGATTACTGTGAAAATACAGTATTTTAATGTAAAATTACACAATATGATACTGTAATTATTATCTGATATTACTGTAAATTCACAGTAATATCACAGCAATATATTGTGTTTTCATGTTAACCACAAAATTACAGTAAAACTACAATATTTTATGCATAAATTACAGTAAAACTAAAAACTGCAAAAAACTGCATTCTATCAAAAGGCCACCAGGGGGCGACCGTTTTGGTGTCAAAAGGACTTCCGTCTCTATACAAGTCAATGGAGAATTCACCAACTTCTCACTTGATTTCTAACCTCAGTAAACGTTTTCAAAATGTGTTTATGGTCTCAATCGCTAGTTTAAAGCCTTCTTCAATGCAGTATGATGTTCATTTGGGACATTTTGGCCTCCCTGATTTTATATGTGACGATAAAGCAGGGTATGCATTAGGGCGTGGCTACGTGGTGATTGACAGGTTGATTGGTTCACAGGTTCAGGAGGGCGCCTCATGCTCCTCCTGATGCCCATATAAGTAGAATCCGTGTTTTTATTTTTCCCAGCATGCACCTGAAATTTTCAAGATGGCGCTGCTCAGATCCGATACTATTGGCCTCCGAGCAGCAGTCCACAAACCAATGGGTGACGTCACGGATGTTACGTCCATTTCTTATATACAGTCTTTGGTAAAACTACAATATTTTATGCCTACATACCATACTCTATACTACTACCATACCACCATGCATTGTAAAAGTGTGATTATAGTAGTTTATTGTGAGAATTTACTGTAAAAACCTGCTGATTGTTAACAGTGTATTTATTATTGAGACATTCTGAGCTTTTCTGCTTGCATAGCCCACATGGACACTAAAACACAGCTTTAGTTTTTAAACATTCCCCCTTCATTATGGTGTTAATACTCTTCTTGACAAGCTGCCATCCCGCCTGAGGCCTGAGGCAGCTGATGGGTTAGGAAAGGAAGTTGGAAAGAGAAACACAAATAAACAAACTTTAGCAAACATTATTAAGTTACAACAGTTTTTAAAGTGTACTTCAAGGAGCAACACGAGAGCCCATTGATTAGAAACTTCAAATACACAAGCCTTAACCTAAAAATGAGCAATCTGTTATCTCCTGACTCCTACTGCTGTTGCCAAGTCCTTCCCTCCTTCCTTTCTTCCATCCTTCCTTTCTTCTCTCCTTCCTCCTTTCCTTCCTTCTTCTTTTCTTCCTTCCCGCCTTCCTTCCCCCCCCCTTTTTCCTTCCTTCCTTCTTTCCTTCCCCCCTAACTTCCTCCCTTCCTTCTTTCCTCTGTCCTTCTTTCCTTCCTTCCTCCCTTCCTCTTTTCCTTCTTTCCTCCCTCCCTCCCACCCTCCCTTCTACCTTCCTTCCTACCTTCTTTCCTTCCTCCCTCGTTCCTTTCTTCTTCCTCCCTCTCTTCCTCCCTCACTCCTTTCCTTCCTTCTTCCTCC
>NC_084989.1:24062066-24067066 GCF_963691925.1 Scomber scombrus
CAGTCTATGGTGTAATCGTAGCCAGTGTTCATTCAGGTGTGAGTGTAGTCGTGTGTGTGTACCTGCACTGACGCTGCAGTGTTCAGACTGGTCGTGTGGTAACTGGGTTTACTGGTCAGACGTGCAGGAAAGCCACACACACTCTGCAGCCGGCCGGTGATGTCAGACAGGAAGGAGCCCAGCGCCCCCTGCAGGTCGACCCGGGGAGACGCTGCACCGGCTGCAGGCGGACGCAGCTCAGAGGATAACTGCACAGAGGCAGGGTTAAAGAAACACTGCAGGTTTGATGTTTACTACAATTATTATTACAGCTTTAGATTAATTATCTATCTTATTAAACCATAATTCAATCAACTACTCAAAGATAACTATTTTAAATTATAGCAGAACGTTGCTGTTATGACTAAGACCTTTTTGTTTTTCATTTATTTATTTCCCTCCTTCTCTCTTTCTTTCCTCCCTTCCTTCTTTCCTTCCCTCCTTCTTGCTTTCCTCCTTTCTTCTTTCTCTGTCCTTCCTTCCTCCCTTCCTTTCTCTCTCCTACCCTCCTTCTTTCCTCCGTCCTTCCTTCCTTTCCTCCGTCCTTCCTTTCCTCCGTCCTTCCTTTCCTCCCTCCTTCCTTCCGTCCTTTCTCCTTTCCTTATTTCTTCCTCCCTTCCTTCCTTCCTCCATCCTTTCCTTCTTTCTTCCTCCCTTCCATCCTTCCCTTCCTTTCTTCCTCCCTTCCTTTCTCTCTCCTACCTTCCTTCTTTCCTCCGTCCTTCCTTCCTTTCCTCCGTCCTTCCTTTCCTCCCTCCTTCCTTCCTTCCTCCTTTCCTTCTTTCTTCCTCCCTTCCTTCCTTCTCCCTCCTTTCCTTCTTTCTTCCTCCCTTCCATCCTTCCTTCCATCTTTCCTTCCTTCCCTCCCTTCCTTCTTCCTCTGTCCTTCCTTCCTCCCTTCCTTTCTCTCTCCTACCTTCCTTCTTTCCTCCGACCTTCCTTCCTTTCCTCCGTCCTTCCTTTCCTCCGTCCTTCCTTTCCTCCCTCCTTCCTTCCTTCCTCCTCCTTTCCTTCTTTCTTCCTCCCTTCCTTCCTCCTCCTTACCTTCTTTCTTCCTTCCTTTCCTCCTTCCTTCTTTCTCTGTCCTTCCTTATCCCTTCCTTTCTCTCTCCTGACCTTCCTTCTTTCCTCTCTCCTTCCTTCCTTTTTTCCTTCTTTCTTCTCCCTTCCATCCTTCCTTCCTTCTTCCTCCCTTCCATCCTTCCTTCCTTCTTCCTCCCTTCCATCTTTCCTTCCTTCCATCATCCCTTCCTTCCTTTCTTCCTTCTTCCTCCCTTCCTTCCTTGACTCTAGGACAACAGGAGGGTTAATTGAGGATACGTGAAGAGTCTCTCTCCCACCAGTCTGAAGTAGATGCCGCAGTAAAGCACTTCCTCCTCAGCGAGCTCAGGAAGCCTGTAACCGTACTGCAAAACACACACAAACACACAATAACTGCAGCAGGAGCTGCTATAGCACAGCTTTAACCCTCCTGTTGTTCTGAGTCAAGGAAGGAAGGGAGGGAGGAAGGAAGGATGGAAGGGAGGAAGAAGGAAGGAAGGAGAAGGAATGAAGAGAGGAAGAAGGAAGGAAAGGAGGGAGGAAGGAAGGATGGGAGGGAGGAAGAAGGAAGGAAAGGAGGAAGGAATGAAGAGAGGAAGAAGGAAGGAAAGGAGGGAGGAAGGAAGGATGGGAGGGAGGAAGAAGGAAGGAAAGGAGGAAGGAATGAAGAGAGGAAGAAGGAAGGAAAGGAGGGAGGAACGAATGAAGGAAGGATGGAGGGAAGGGAGGAAGAAGGAAGGAAAGGAGGAAGGAAGGAAGGGGAAGAAGGAAGGAAAGGAGGGAGGAAGGAAGGAATGAAGGAAGGGAGGAAGGAAGGATGGAAGGGGGGAAGGAAAGAAGGAAAGAAAGAAGGAAGGAAGGTAGGAGGAAGAGGGAGGGAGGGAGGGAGGGAGGGAGGAGGGAGGGAGGAAAGAAGGAAGATAGGAGGGAGGGAAAAAGGAAAAGAGGAAGGGAGGAAGGAAGGAAAGAAGGACAGAGGAAAGAAGGAAGGTGGGAAGGTAGGGGTGAGAAAGAAAGAGAGAAGGATGGAGGGAGGAAGAGAGGAAGGAAAGGAAGGAAGGAAGGAAGGAGGGAAGGAAAGAAGGAGGGAGGGAGGAAGGAAGGACAGAAGGAAGGAAGAAAGGGGGATAGAGGAAGGAAAGAAGGAAGGGAGGAAAGAGAGAGGAAAGAAAGATAGAGAGAAGGAGGGAGGGAGAAGGACAGACGGAAGGAAGGAAGGAAGGAAAGAAGGAACAGTCAAAACAGACGGGGTCAAATTGACCCGGGAGGACAACAGGAGCTTTAAGTTATTAACAGAAATAAACAAGACCTGCATTTAATCCCTTTTTCTACCCAGATTTAGTGTTTTTTGCTTGCAGCCAATCACTGCAAGCGTTCTTGATTTAATGCAACTTATGATTGACTCTCACTGCAGAAGCTACAACTCATAGTCAGTCTGTCTGATAATACTTCACTGCACAGTTTTGGACAGTTATTTAATAAATATAAAATAAATAATTAAAATGAATGTATGTGAGAATAATTAGAGGAGAGAGGAGTGGTGAGGCTGAATCTGTCCATTCACATGATGGATATTAGTGTCACTTTAGCCCTCCTGTTGTCCTCGAGTCAAGGAAAGGAAGGGAGGAAGAAGGAAGGAAGGGAGAAGAATGAAGAAAAGGAGGGAGGAAAGAAGGAAGAAGGAATGAAAGGAGGAAGGAAGGGAGGAAGAAGGAAGGAAAGGAGGAAGGAAGGGAGGAAGAAAGGGAGGGAGGAAGGAACGGAGGAAGAATGAAGGAAAGGAGAGAGGGAGGAAACAAGGAAGGAGGGAGGGAGAAAGGAAAAGAGGAAGGGAGGAAGGAAGGGAGGAAGAAGGAATGAAAGGAGGAAGGAAGGGAGGAAGAAGGAAGGAAAGGAGGAAGAAGGAGGAAAAAGGAAGGAAGGGATAAGGAAGGAAGGAAAGGAAGAAGAAGGAAGGAAAGGAGGGAGGAGGAAGGAAGGAGGAAGAAGGAAGGAAAGGAGAAGGAAGGAGGAAGAAGGAAGAAAGGAGGGAGGGAGGGAAGAAGGAAGGAAGGAAGGGAGTGTGTGTGTGTGTGTGTGTGTGTGTGTGTACCATGCTGTTCCAGTGGTTCTGCAGGTCTCTGTAGGTCCTGAACGGTCCGTTTTTGGGAAGCTGATGGCTGATGGTGATAATCTGACCTTTCTTCATGCTAAACACACACACACACGCCACACACACACACACACACACACACACACACACACACACACACACACACACACACACACACACACAATCAAGATTTAAAACAGTCATTCTGCATCAGGACTGAATCTCCAGCAGTGACAGTTTGAGCAGAGCTGCAGCTCCCCCTGCTGGCCACAGTCAGTATAACAGCCTGTTAGTCATTAATATATAAAAGTGTTGGTGGTGTTTTAAAATAGTGTCAACAAGAGAAAATCAGCTGAGCAACATTAGATTTCCCCTTCAGCTCACTGGACATCACTCTGAGATTTAAATTTGTGTGTCACAGCTTTAATTTGTTCTTTTATTATTTGACAATGACTATCAGCAAAAAGTCATGTACTTATAACATTTATATTATTTTTTTAGAGAATTTCACCAACAAATCTTCATTTTTCCCTCATCTGTAATTTTTTAAGAAGTCAAATGTGTACATAAATAAGTGTGTATGCACAATAATGGGTGATGACAGAGAGAAAAGACTTGAACACGGGTCAAATTTGACTCATTTCTACACTTGAAAGCTGTAAAAACACATTTTCATTAGCTGGACTTTTCCTAATGTGACCTAGACAGTAAAAAAAAATGGAAATTTGTTTGTGCATGCAAATCTACAAATTTGACCTGTATTTATTGACAAATAAATAAATCAGCATTCAAACATGTTGAATTCTTCATATTCTATAAAATGTTTCACTGGATAATAAAAAAATGATTAGGGAGGATTAACCCTCCTGTTGTCCTCGAGTCAAGGAAGGAAGGAAGGGAGGGAGGGAGGAAGGAAGGAAGGAAAGAAGGAAGGAAGGAAGGAAAGGAGGTAGGGAGGAAGGAAGGAAAGAAGGACAAAGGAAAGAAGGCAGGAAGGGACGGAGGAAGGGACGGGACAGGAAGGGACGGAGGAAAGAAGTAAGGAAGGAAGGAAAGAAAGAAGGAAGGAAGGAAAAGAGGGAGGAAGCAAGGAAGGAGAGGAGGAAGGAAGGAAGGAATGAGGGAAGGATGGGAAGAAAGAAAGAGAGAAGGAGGGAGGAAGGACAGACGGAAGGAAGGGAGGAGGGAGGGAGGAAGGGAGGAAGGAAAGGAAGGAAGGAAGGACGGAGGAAAGAAGGAAGGACGGAGGGAGGAAAAGAGGAAGGGAGGAAGGAAGGAAAGACGGACAGAAGAAAAAAGGAAGGGAGGAAGGAAGGGAGGAAAGAGAGAAGGAGAGAGAAAGGAAAAGAGGAAGGGAGGAAAGAAGGAACAGTAAAAACAGACGGGATCAATTTGACCCGGGAGGACGACACGAAGGTTAATCAAACATTTATTAATGAGTGATGGGAGAATTTATACATGTGAATCAGTGTAGAGATTAATAATGAGTCAGAATATGAACACTATGTTAGGGTTAAAGGTCACGTTGCTGTGTCTTCAGCCTCATGATCATCAGAAGGAAAAAGCTGATTGATTAAGAAAGTCCTGCTTGTTGTTTTAGAGTCCAGCAGGTGGCGCCGTCCTACCTGGGCAGGATGTGACACCAGACGGCTCCTCCGATAGAGGAGGGGTCGAGGACGAAGTCTGGATCACTGCAGAACCTCCTCAGTACTAACGGAGGGAGGACCGAAGTCCTCCAGCTGCAACACACGTTACTATTATTATTATTATTAGTAGTAGTAGTAGTGGCGGCTGGCCAATAGAGGGCGATAGGGCGCCCTTAAGGCAA
>NC_084989.1:24069566-24134088 GCF_963691925.1 Scomber scombrus
GACCATAACGTAATAACAGCTGATAACGTAATAATTTTGCGTGTGTTTTTAATGCAATAAGCCGATAATATAATAACGGCCAATAACGTAATAACTTTTTGCTAATAACGTAATAACGACTGATAACGTAATAACTTTTTGCTAATAACGTAATAACGACTGATAACGTAATAACTTTTTGCTAATAACGTAATAACGACTGATAACGTAATAACTTTTTGCTAATAACGTAATAACGACCGATAACGTAATAACTTTTTGCTAATATCGTAATAACGACCGATAACGTAATAACTTTTTGCTAATATCGTAATAACGACAGATAACGTAATAACTTTTTGCTAATAACGTAATAACGACCGATAACGTAATAACTTTTTGCTAATAACGTAATAACGACCGATAACGTAATAACTTTTTGCTAATATCGTAATAACGACCGATAACGTAATAACTTTTTGCTAATATCGTAATAACGACTGATAACGTAATAACTTTTTGCTGATAACGTAATAACGACCGATAACGTAATAACGATCCTCTATGCAGATCCAGCTTCTTCTCCCAAGCTGTTAAACTAGTGAACGTGGCCCGACTCCTTCATCCTTTCATCCCTTCATCCTTTTATCCTTTCATCCCTTCATCCTTTCATCCCTTCATCCTTTTATCCCTTCATCCCTTCATACTTTCATCCCTTCATCCCTTCATCCCACTGGAGGAATATTAATCTAAACTGTTTTATTGTGTAATATTATAATATGTTTACATTACAACAAACTGCACTTTAATGCCCTCATAGATTACCAACGTTTTATTTATGTTCTTAAGTTGTTTTTAATGGTCTTAAATGTTCTTATGGCTCAGGGAGTGTTATCTAAATGTCTTTATACTGTTGTCTGACTCTCGATATAATGACGATAAAGCTGCTAAACTACTATTAAAACACCCGGAGCAGACACACGCTGCCTGGTTTGAGCTGATCCTGACTGAGAGCTGCTGGTTCAGGACTGAGATTAAACAGCTCAGACACGAGATCCAGTACAGACGACACACCCAGATAACACACACACACACACACACCTAGGTATAACACACACAGGTAACACACACACCTAGGTATAACACACACAGGTAACACACACACCTAGGTAAAACACACACACACACACACACACACAGTTAACACACCCAGGTAAAACACTGTAAGGGTGTAGTGAGTGATGTAAATGTGAGTTGGGAAACACACCTGCTGGGATTATGTTGTTAGTTCTTACCCTGTTTTTTTTCTTCTGTAGCATTAGTGCTTAATTTTTTTAAGATTATGTTTTTGGGCGTTTTTTTTGCCTTTATTTAACGATTGCAGACAGAAAACAGGAATGAACATGTAACAAAGATGTGATGCTGGACGGGAACTAGGAACATCAGGACTAAAGTTATTATAGTTAAATACAACTAAAAAGTTAAAATAAACAAAGCAAAACTAACTAAAACTAAACTGAATAAAGATCAAATCAGCTTAGTTTTATGTTCATTTTCATTTTCCCACATTTCATTGCACATTTTGTTGTCCTCGAGTCAAGGAAGGAAGGGAGGAAAGGAGGAAGGAGGAAGGAAAAGAAGGAAAAGGAAGGGAGGAAGGAAGAAGGAAGGAAAGGAGGGAGGAAGGAAGGAAGGAAGGAGGGAAGGATGGAGGGAAGGGAGTAAGAAAGAAGGAAAGGAGGAAGGAAGGGAGGATGGAAGGGAGGAAGGAAGGAAGAAGGAAGGAAAGGAGGGAGAATGGAAGGGAGGGAGGAAGGATGGAAGGGGGTAAGAAGGAAGGAAAGGAGGAAGGAAGGGAGGAAGAAGCAAGGAAAGAAGGGAGGGAGGAAGGAAGGAAGGAGGATGGAGGAAGGAAGGAGGAAGGAAGAAGGAAGGACAGAAGGAAGGGAAGAAGAAGGAAGGAAGGAAAGATGGAAGGATGGATGGAAGGAAAGATGGAAGGGTGGAAGGAAGGAAGGAACAGTCAAAGCAGACGGGGTCAATTTGACCCGGGAGGACGACACGAAGGTTAATAGTGAAGCTCTGAAAGGAGAGACTGATGTAGTGATTATCAACATGGTAAAAGCATGTGTGTGTGTGTGTGCGTTTATGTGTGTGTGTGTGTGTGTGTGTGTGTGTGTGTATGTGCGTCTGTGTGTGTGTGTGTGTGTGTGTGTGTGTTAAGGAGCAGCGTACCTGAGACGAGGTAAAGTCCGGCTTTATTCCAGCTGGGAGTCAGTCTGGTGATCAGAGAGTAGGACACACAACACTGCAACACACCTGGAAACACACACTGAGGAGAGCCCAGCTACACACACACACACACACACACACACACACACACACACACACACACACACACACACACACACACATTAGACTCATCATCAGGTAGAATAAGTGTATTAAATGAGTTAAGTGTGTATTTACCTGCAGGCTGCGTCTCTGTCCAAACGTCTGGACGAAACCTTTCTGGAAAAACAGAATCTGTAGAAAAAGAACAAAAAAGTTTATAAGACAATAAAATAAAAATATAGTTAAAGTCGAGGTCACCACAAAATGATGTATTATCATTATTATTATTTTATTGTGATTATTACTCTCTCTATAAATAAAGTTTATTATTATTATTATTAATTAAATGATAAAAGATCAAATTCTCACATCTGAGAAGCTAAAAAAGCAAGAAAATGTTGTTTTTTTCTTGAACAATTATTATACCTGTTAATTGATTATCACAATAGTTATCAATTAAATAATTAATCTTCTTTTGATTGATTGATTGTCTCAGATGTAAAATAATAATATATATAAAATATTAAAGTTTTGCTTTCTGACCTCGTTTCATTCAACAGAGACTCAACATGTTTACAAAGGGTAATGACGTGTGTGTGTGTGTGTGTGTTTGTGTTGGTTAGTGTGTGTTTGTGTGTGTGTGAGATTGTGTGTGTGAGTGTGTTAGTGTGTGTGTGAGATTGTGTGTGTGAGTGTGTTAGTGTGTGTGTGTGTGTGAGTGTGTGTGTGTGTGTGTGTGTGTGTGTGTGTGTGTGTGTGAGTGCGCGTGTGTGTGTGTGAGAGTGTGTTGGTGTGTGTGTGTGTGTGAGTGTGTGTGTGTGTGTGTGTGTGAATGTGTGTGTGTGTGAGAGAGTGTGTGTGTGTGTGTGTGAGTGCGTGTGTGTGTGTGTGTGTGTGTGTGTGTGTGTGTGTGTGTGTGACTGAGTGCCACACAGGGAATGTTTGGAATTCAGCCCGACTATCTTGCGTGTCTCTGCTTGGGAAGTGTCCGCACGCAATCACGTATATATCTGATCTACACACACACACACACACACACACACACACACACACACACACACACACAGTGGGCCTCATTTTATTGCGCTGCTCCTCTGACTTGTTTTCCTGTGATGTTTCACCTGTTCGTGAGAAGAAAAGATGATCATGTGATCTAATACAACAGAAATGTTTCTTCTTTTTGGATTCGAGCAGAAACATATGATGCAATAAAAAGTTAAAATAAAACAAAAGGAGATGAAAGACTGACTGGTTTAAACACATGAGATGATAAATGAGAGGTCAGTCTATAGTAATAAAGGGCTGAAGTGATGGTGAACACTTATTATTACATCTTAAATAAACATGAGAACAGTCAGTGCTGCTGTGTTTATATGAGCAGCTGTTTGATGCGTATAAAAGTGGTTTGTTAAAGTTTGTGTTTAACCCTCCTGTTGTCCTCGAGTCAAGGGAGGAAGGGAGGGAAGAAGGGAGGAAAGGAGGAAGGAAGGGAGGAAGAAGGAAGGAAGGAAGGAAAGGAGGGAGCGAGGAAGAAGGAAGGAAAGGAGGATGGAAAGGAGGAAGAAGGAAGGAAAGGAGGGAGGGAGGGAGGGAGGAAGGTAGGGGGGAGGAAAGAAGAGAGAAGGAGGGATGGAGGGAGGGAGGAAAGGAAGGAAGGGAGGAAGGAAGGAAGGAAGAAAGGAATGAGGGAGGGAGGAAAGAAAGAGAGAAGGAGGGATTGAGGGAGGAAAAGAAGGAAGGAAGGAAGGAAATAAGGAAGGAAAGAAGGAAGGAAGGAGGGAGGGAGGAAAGAAGGACAGAAGGAAGAAACACTGAAAACACTTCAGTCAAAACACTGAAAAGATGTTTAAAGTGTTTAAAATGATGTTAAAAGTGTTTTAAATATGTTTCCCAGACTTTCAAAACACTTTCAAAACACCTGTTCTAGTTGATGTCAGGATCATATTTAAACTGAAGACATTATAGTTTCGCTGTGTTATTTATAACGCACAGTAGGATTCTCACAAGCACAAACTTTATATTCTGAACAGAAAAAGATCCACGTAGCAAACCGTCACTAATCACCGTGGTGATAAAGAAGTGAGACGTGAAGTCAGGAGGAACTTTTTTTTTTTCTACGAATTCAACGTCTGTGTGTTCAGAGGTGAGAGAAGAAAGAATGTCACTTCTGACACTGATTACGTCATCTGGGTTCAAAGGGCCTCACTGTTATATAAGCACAAAAACCTGTGTGTGTGTGTGTGTGTGTGTGTGTGTGTGTGTGTGTGTGTGTGTGTGTGTGTGTGTGTGTGTGTGTGTGTGTGTGTGTGTGTGTCTCTTACAGCCATGACCGCAGTGATCTCATTGAAGGAGTCCAGAGCGGGAGAGGCCAAGATATCAGAGTACAGCAGCACCAGCTCTCTGTGAACACACACACACACACACACACACACACACACACACACACACACACACACACACACAGACACACACACACACATACACAGACCCACACACACACACACACACACACACAGACACACACACACACACACACACAGAGTTTACTGAAGGACACGGTCAAAGCAGTGGTGCGTTCAGGTGACTCAGTAAAATCGGATTTTAACATCACTGCTGATTAAACACATTAGAGCTGCAGAGATTCATCAATTAATCAATTAATTAGTGAGGAGACAATCAATCAGCAGCTATTTTAATAATCGATTCATCGGGTTCGGGTTACAATCACTTTTCAGGAACTAGTCAAACTTTTTGAATTCATCCCTTTCCTACATTTCTCAGTATTTTCTGACACTCTATAGACTAAATGATTATTAGATTAATTGATATAAAACCTAAACCTGATCAGTCCCAGCAGTGTTTAAGTGAAAGTTGCACATGAATCAATAACACACTCTCACTGTTAATGAACATATCAATAACCTCAGACCCAGTGGGTTTTAATCCAGGTGACGTGTGTTTGTTTAATCTTGGTCTGAGTGAGGAAACGGGCTGTAAAGAGGAAGATCAATAGTTTAAATTCACTCTCAGTTGCTCCTCTAATGTAATCCAATAGATTAACTGTGATAAACTGTTAAAGGAAACACATTCTGCTTCTTTGTGTGGTAGTTTTCTGTTATTTATATTCATTAACATCCTGTTCTGATGTCGGATGTTAAACATGATCAAAGTTCAGAAGCTTGAGGTCAACCTGCTCTGAACGCTTTGTTTGTGTCGTTTTTCACATCATTTTCAGACTTTTTTCCCTCTAACATTACAATGTTTTTGTTCTGATATTTTTCTAAACTTTTCTCGTAATATTTAACTTTTGTTCTCATATTTATTAAAACTTGTTTGTGTTATATTTAGACTTTTTCTTTCTAGTTAAACGTCGGCTTGTTGCAATTCCCATAAACAGCCATCCACTCTATAGCCTTGGTTGCTAAGGCGGTTGCTAAGATGGTTGCTAAGGTGGTTCTTAAGGCGGTTGCTAAGGTGGTTGCTAAGGCCAGTGTTTCCCCTACCATTGTACAGGCCTGGCGGGCCGCCTGGCCAAGGTGACCTGCCGCCAGGCCAAGAAAAAAACAATCAATATGCCAAAATTAAGCCAATTCAATTCATTCATAAATCAGTTATCATTAGGAGCGCCTCTGTGCAGCGCAAAGCGAGTCAACCTGCTTCGTTGCCTAGTAACGATGCGAGTACCGCTGCTGAGAGCGCGGGCATATATTCTGGGATGTTTAAGATTTGCTAACCAACTATGGCGCCGCCGAAGAAAAGAAAAAATATCGCGGGTGACAAACAACTTAATATAAAGAAATTTTTCTGCCAGACCCCGGAGCCAAGAAAAATAGATGAAGGGAGAGTAACAGAGGCAACTCCAGAAAAAATGACAGGTGCAGGTGAGACGGAAGAAAGGGGGGCAGATTGCAGTGGAGAGGGGGGCTGCTCGGTTACTGCCTCTGACACCGGTCCGACCACCGACCCCCGTCCGACGGGTGACCGCGGGCCCGGTCCGACTGGTAACGTTGACCCAGCAAAAAAAAATACAGCTAAACAGAACATCTGGCTGGGATCCCGAATGGCTTAACAACCACAACTATAGCCCTTGGTTGTACCACACTCCCCATGGTAAGTTTACAATTTGTTGTTTAGCTTATATTTTTGTGATTGAGGAGCTTCTCTCTCTTTTCTTTTCTTTTTTTTGGTAAGCAATAATGATGAAAATAACACAGACAATAGGCTAGTTTTCCCAGGCATTGTCAAATGTATGTAACTCTGTTATAATAAAATGAATAAAAAACGTATGTGTTTATTAAAAAATATATTTATAACTGTGAGCGGGATTTCTCGACCATGAACAGAGTACGTTGAGCACACACACACACACAATAAATGATCCTTAAATTTAACAATTTACTAAATAAGCTTTCTCATTTTTGGTAGGTGAAAACAGACCTCAGGAACAGGCTGCAGGGGGAGCACTTGGGGGCCTGCATGAGAGTTTCTATCAATGGTCCCCCTGTGGCCAAGTTCCCCTACGACAAGGCCTTGGTGAAGTTCTTCACAAAACCCAGAAAAATCAAGTGCAGCAGAGAACGATGCACACTGTGTGGTTGAAGTGCAAATGTAGCATGTTCCATTTGTATGCAATAAATGCACCTTAATAAGTCACTCTCTCCTTGTGATCTTGAATACGCTCTGGGTGAACAAAAATTTGAATGCATATATAATAATTGCAGAATTGCAGACTGCTTGCTGTCCCTTGCTGTGCGTGTGCCACACGCGTCGCGTCTGTTTAGGGTTTTTTCGGTGGGTACCACCGGGCCTGAAAAAAATTCTAGGGGAAACACTGAAGGCGGTTCCTAAGGTGATTCCTAAGGTGGTTCCTAAGGCAGTTCCTAAGATGGTTGCTAAGGCGGTTGCTAAGGCGGTTCCTAAGACGGTTGCTTAGGCGGTTCCTGAGATGGTTGCTAAGGCGGTTGCTAAGGTGGTTCCTAAGGCGGTTCCTAAGGTTGTTGCTTAGGTGGTTGCTAAGGTGGTTGCTTAGGCGGTTGCTTAGGCAGGTCCTAAGGCGGTTCCTAAAGTGGTTCCTAAGGTGGTTGCTAAGGTGATTCCTAAGGCGGTTCCTAAGGTGGTTGCTAAGGCGGCTCCTAAGGTGATTCCTAAGGTAGTTGCTAAGGCGGCTCCTAAGGGTGTTCCTAAGGTGGTTGCTAAGGCGGTTGCTGTGTAATTTCAGAGACAGGAGCTAAAACAGCCTGTTTCATACAGAGGCTGAACTGAGCGGCTGCATAAAGGACCAGTAGAAGATAAATAAGGAGTTTTTAACTGGAAATCATGTAAAGATATTCCAGTAGAGACACAGAATATTAATATAGAGATGGAGATGAGGAGGATATGAGTCCTTTAAGGAGGTTTAATGTGTGGTTTACCTGCAGGTTTTGATCTGTTTGCTCCGCTGCTCTTCATCTTCCTCCTTCAGACTCAGAGTGACGCAGCAAAGCTTCTTCAGGTCCGGCAGGCCGAGAAAAAACAAAGACTGCTGGACTCCTCGGCTCATCCTGAACATTCAATTCAATTCAATTTAATTCAAATTCAAAAACACTTTATTTGTCCCCGAGGGGCTATTTAAAGACATGAGAAGCAGCATCATTAAAAAAAGGACAAACAACATCAACAACATAAAATCATCATCATTTTTGTTGATGCAAATTACACAAAGTACATTTATGGTGAACTGAGCTGGTTTATTATCAATCAATATATAATCATTGGGGGTTTTGGCTGATGAGTGAAGTAAATCTACCATATTTTACCAGTATTTTATAGTCTAAATTACTTAAATTACATATAAATTAATCAAAAATAGAATCAACATTGTCCTTTTTTCACACATAAATCCATTTTTTTTAGCTCTGGTAACTTCTGACATCTTACTGCCCTCAAATACATTAAAAAAATAAGTGAATCTATAATTAAATAAATAAAGAATAAGTCATTTAAAGAGCTAACTTTGTCTCACTCACCTGTTAGCCTAAATGATTTCCTCTTTTTCCTCCAATATAAAAGTCTCTGAGCTTTTTTATAGTTAAACTGGACACAACAGTAATTATTAATATCTGAGTGAAGTCTTAGTTTGGTTATAATTTAGCTAAATGAAGTGAAAAGCTGTTAAAAAATGTAATAAAATGTTTTTAAAAGCTATAAAATCACTCAGACCACCAAAGATAGGTGAAGATGCAGATAGAAGGAGGTCTCACTCTGCCTCATTTTACACGATCAAAATATTCACTGTACTTTTCATGGAATTTGCAAGACCTGAGAACAATTAAAAATTAAAAATTAAGGATAAGATAAGATAAGATGTGTCTTAAAGTAGCAGCATAAGGGTGAAAGTGATATCATTAATAAAATAAAATACTATGTACAGTAAACAACCTCTAAATAAATCTACAATATATGTTTTTTAAAGTGCAATATGCAGAAGTTCCTGAGATTATATACATGTGTGCAAAGTGTTTTTTGCAAGGAATATACCAAATATATTTTTTAGACTTTGTGCCAAAATATTAAACCACTCTCAGTCCAATAAAATAAAGAAATAGAGCTTTTCAGAACCAGAATCTGTCTTTTAGCCAAGTGTGCTAAACATATAAAGAGAAAAATAGTAAATAAGAAAATAAAACACAATAACAATGCAAAGTAAAATAACAAAATAAACATAAATATCATGAAATAATAATTGATATTACATACAAAGATTGTGAAATAAAATAAAGCAAAACAGCAGAAAGTACTATTAAAATCAAATATGTTTTAATCTATATAATCTGGATTAATAATAGGTTTAAAATTGGTTTATTAAAGGAAATATGGACTGTGTGATGGATGAAGAAATGAAGTGTATGACTTATATGAAGGTGAAAGTGCAAATATTAAATATGACGTGCAATAAAACAATTCAATTATGTAACAGTGGAGGTTGAATCGTTGAATGCAACATACAGTATTAAGTCCAGTTTGATGTTATGACCTTTAGATGTTTTATTACATATGTAGTGATAATGTGAAATGAGCAGCTTTTGTTAAATACTCAAAAACATAAATATATATGTAATAGACCAGCTGAATAAATTAAATTACGTTTATAATCTCAGATTTTGTTATGTTTTAATATTAGTGTATAAACTGAAGTCAATATTATCCAAAACAGTTTAATGATACTTTATTTTATGTTTTTGAGTGTTCATCTCGGTCATTGAACTTTGATTTAATTTAAATTAGGTGCCTTATTTTAACCTCAGGAGTGATTGATTGTATTAATAGACAATCTTTGAGCTGGTTTTCCCGCCGCAGACTGAGTTTATCTACCATAATACACCATTTTATTGTCTATATTTAACTTATTTTAAACTTTAACTGGGTGTTAGGAATATTAAAGGAGCTCATAAAGCCCGCTGAAAGGAAATATGTGTAGTATAAGTCTCTCATTTCGTGCCAGACGTGTTTTTCCGCCCAGTGTTTGCGTGAGAAGCGGGTTTCCTTGAAAGCTGTTGAACTGCTGTGAACTTTAGCCTGCTCCTCGCCCACACCCGTTGCGATGATTGACAGCGGCGGCAGCCAATCACAGAGCTCCACAGGCATGGGTGGGGGTTAAACTGACCAATAGGCAGCGCTGGAAGTCACAGGGGGGGCGTTTCTATGGTCACCATTGACCGTGAGAGGAACTTTGACGCTTCGTGAAGAAAGAGGGAAAAATGCAACCGTTACCGGAAACCAGAGAGTGGACTTTCAAAATAAAACCATAATGTTTAAATAATATTAATAATAATTTCTAAATGAATAAATGAATAAATGAATAAATGAATAAATGAATAAATGAATAAATAATAATAATAATAATAATAATAATAATAATAATAATAATAATAATAATAATAATAAAAAATAATGAATAAAACATTGATTAGAGATAAAACAATTACAAGACATAATATAAAAATGCTGGATTAATAGTATAAACATATTAAGAATGATGACTTTTCTAATTTTCTAACCAATGTTTTCAGCTGTTAGGGTAAATGTTCCCATTAAGCACCAAAATCTAAGTCCAGCTGTTTTTCATGGATACTGACATGATTTATAAGGGAGATCATTTCTTATAAAGCAACATTTATCTCTCATTGTAAAATGTATTCATTAGTTCATGTAGATGTTGGAATATAAAATAAAGATATTTGATGAATAAAGTGGGTTTAATTGGTACTGTGACTCCATTTAAGCCCATGTCATGATTTATTTACTAAATAAACAATAAAGTTGTAGTTGTAGTAGTAGTAGAAGTATTAATAGTAGTAGTAGTAGTAGTAGAAGTAATAGTAGTAGTAGTAGTATTAATAGTAGTAGTAGTAGTAATAGTAGTAGTATTAGTAGTAGTAGTATTAGTAGTAGTAGTATGAATAGTAGTAGTAGAAGTAATAGTAATAGTAGTAGTAGTAGTATATAAATTAACAGTAGTAGCTGCTATTTGGTGCAATGAAATGAATAAATTAAGTTAATAATAATGGTAGTAGTAATAGTAATAGTAACAATAGTATTAGTAATAATAATGATAATAATAATAGTAGTAGTAGTTTTGGTAGTCATGTTAGTACTAGTAATATTTGTAGTAATTGCTGTTAATAATAATAATAATAACAATAATAATGGAGCACTTTATTTTGAACGTGTGAACCGGATGCTCTTTGTTACATTGTATCCGTCTTGCCGTCGGTGAGCTCACAGCTGAGACTCTGCAGACTTTTCCTCTCGGTTAGGAACTGGGTTAAATGTCGGTGTGTTTGTGCAGAGTCACGGAGCACAGTTAACTCCTCTACAGCTTCTTACTGCCCCAGCTCTCACGCGCTCCAATGGGTGAAAGTGAAGAGAGGAGCCCCGATGGACTCAAATACTACAGACTGTCAGAGGTGGAGGAGCAGAACACCTTCAAGTCAACATGGATCATCATTCACAACAAAGTCTACGATGTCACCAAGTTTCTGGAAGAGGTGAGGAGGAAGAGTTTAGTGAGAGAGACTGTATGTGGAAATCAGACAGGAAATATGTGTGTGTGTGTGTGTGTGTGTGTGTGTGTGTGTGTGTGTGTGTGTGTGTGTGTGTGTGTGTGTGTGTGTGTGTGTGTGTGTGTGGTCAGACCTCACATATACAGATGTTTTATTTCTGCTTTAAAACTGAAAAATCACCAGAAAGTTATGCAAGAATCTCTCTTTTAAAATTATTATTTCTCTTTACTGAAATCTGGTCTTAAATTATTCTTTTTTTTTTACTTAAATTCACTGTTTATTGAAGTCTGGTGGTCAATGTGTTTTTATTTTATATTGACTTAAATTGTCTTTTTCTTGGCTGAAGTCTGGTGTTAAATGTGTCCTTTCTTGACTGAAGTCTGGTGTTAAATGTGTCTTTTCTTGACTGAAGTCTGGTGTTAAATGGGTCTTTTCTTGACTGAAGTCTGGTGTTAAATGAGTCTTTTCTTGGCTGAAGTCTGGTGTTAAATGTGTCTTTTCTTGACTGAAGTCTGGTGTTAAATGTGTCTTTTCTTGACTGACGTCTGGTGTTAAATGTGTCTTTTCTTGACTGAAGTCTGGTGTTAAATGTGTCTTTTCTTGGCTGAAGTCTGGTGTTAAATGAGTCTTTTCTTGGCTGAAGTCTGGTGTTAAATGAGTCTTTTCTTGGCTGAAGTCTGGTGTTAAATGAGTCTTTTCTTGGCTGAAGTCTGGTGTTAAATGTGTCTTTTCTTGACTGAAGTCTGGTGGTAAATGAGTCTTTTCTTGGCTGAAGTCTGGTGTTAAATGAGTCTTTTCTTGGCTGAAGTCTGGTGTTAAATGTGTCTTTTCTTGCCTGAAGTCTGGTGTTAAATGTGTCTTTCTTGACTGAAGTCTGGTGTTAAATGAGTCTTTTTCTTGACTGAAGTCTGGTGTTAAATGAGTCTTTTCTTTGCTGAAGTCTGGTGTTAAATGAGTCTTTTTCTTGACTGAAGTCTGGTGTTAAATGAGTCTTTTCTTGGCTGAAGTCTGGTGTTAAATGTGTCTTTTCTTGGTTGAAGTCTGGTGTTAAATGAGTCTTTTCTTGGTTGAAGTCTGGTGTTAAATGAGTCTTTTCTTGGCTGAAGTCTGGTGTTAAATGTGTCTTTTCTTGGTTGAAGTCTGGTGTTAAATGAGTCTTTTCTTGGTTGAAGTCTGGTGTTAAATGAGTCTTTTCTTGGTTGAAGTCTGGTGTTAAATGTGTCTTTTCTTGACTGAAGTCTGGTGGTAAATGAGTCTTTTCTTGGCTGAAGTCTGGTGTTAAATGAGTCTTTTCTTGGCTGAAGTCTGGTGTTAAATGTGTCCTTTCTTGACTGAAGTCTGGTGTTAAATGTGTCTTTTCTTGACTGAAGTCTGGTGTTAAATGGGTCTTTTCTTGACTGAAGTCTGGTGTTAAATGAGTCTTTTCTTGGCTGAAGTCTGGTGTTAAATGTGTCTTTTCTTGACTGAAGTCTGGTGTTAAATGTGTCTTTTCTTGACTGACGTCTGGTGTTAAATGTGTCTTTTCTTGACTGAAGTCTGGTGTTAAATGTGTCTTTTCTTGGCTGAAGTCTGGTGTTAAATGAGTCTTTTCTTGGCTGAAGTCTGGTGTTAAATGAGTCTTTTCTTGGCTGAAGTCTGGTGTTAAATGAGTCTTTTCTTGGCTGAAGTCTGGTGTTAAATGTGTCTTTTCTTGACTGAAGTCTGGTGGTAAATGAGTCTTTTCTTGGCTGAAGTCTGGTGTTAAATGAGTCTTTTCTTGGCTGAAGTCTGGTGTTAAATGTGTCTTTTCTTGCCTGAAGTCTGGTGTTAAATGTGTCTTTCTTGACTGAAGTCTGGTGTTAAATGAGTCTTTTTCTTGACTGAAGTCTGGTGTTAAATGAGTCTTTTCTTTGCTGAAGTCTGGTGTTAAATGAGTCTTTTTCTTGACTGAAGTCTGGTGTTAAATGAGTCTTTTCTTGGCTGAAGTCTGGTGTTAAATGTGTCTTTTCTTGGTTGAAGTCTGGTGTTAAATGAGTCTTTTCTTGGTTGAAGTCTGGTGTTAAATGAGTCTTTTCTTGGCTGAAGTCTGGTGTTAAATGTGTCTTTTCTTGGTTGAAGTCTGGTGTTAAATGAGTCTTTTCTTGGTTGAAGTCTGGTGTTAAATGAGTCTTTTCTTGGTTGAAGTCTGGTGTTAAATGTGTCTTTTCTTGGCTGAAGTCTGGTGTTAAATGTGTCTTTTCGTGACTGAAGTCTGGTGTTAAATTAGTCTTTTCGTGACTGAAGTCTGGTGTTAAATGTGTCTTTTCTTGACTGAAGTCTGGCGTTAAATGAGTCTTTTCTTGACTGAAGTCTGGCGTTAAATGAGTCTTTTCTTGGCTGAAGTCTGGTGTTAAATGTGTCTTTTCTTGACTGAAGTCTGGTGTTAAATGTGTCTTTTCTTGGCTGAAGTCTGGTGTTAAATGTGTCTTTTCGTGACTGAAGTCTGGTGTTAAATGTGTCTTTTTTTTGACTGAAGTCTGGTGTTAAATTAGTCTTTTCGTGACTGTAGTCTGGTGTTAAATGAGTCTTTTCTCGACTGAAGTCTGGCGTTAAATGTGTCTTTTCTTGGGTGAAGTCTGGTGTTAAATGAGTCTTTTCTTGGCTGAAGTCTGGTGTTAAATGTGTCTTTTCTTGACTGGAGTCTGGTGTTGAAATGAGTCTTTTCTTGGGTGAAGTCTGGTGTTAAATGAGTCTTTTTCTTGACTGAAGTCTGGTGTTAAATGTTGTCTTTTCTTGACTGAAGTCTGGTGTTAAATGTGTCTTTTCTTGGCTGAAGTCTGGTGTTAAATGAGTCTTTTCTTGACTGAAGTCTGGTGTTAAATGTGTCTTTTCTTGGCTGAAGTCTGGTGTTAAATGTGTCTTTTCGTGACTGAAGTCTGGTGTTAAATGTGTCTTTTCTTGACTGAAGTCTGGTGTTAAATGAGTCTTTTCTTGGCTGAAGTCTGGTGTTAAATGTATCTTTTCTTGGCTGAAGTCTGGTGTTAAATGAGTCTTTTCTTGGCTGAAGTCTGGTGTTAAATGTGTCCTTTCTTGACTGAAGTCTGGTGTTAAATGTGTCTTTTCTTGACTGAAGTCTGGTGTTAAATGGGTCTTTTCTTGACTGAAGTCTGGTGTTAAATGAGTCTTTTCTTGGCTGAAGTCTGGTGTTAAATGTGTCTTTTCTTGACTGAAGTCTGGTGTTAAATGTGTCTTTTCTTGACTGACGTCTGGTGTTAAATGTGTCTTTTCTTGACTGAAGTCTGGTGTTAAATGTGTCTTTTCTTGGCTGAAGTCTGGTGTTAAATGAGTCTTTTCTTGGCTGAAGTCTGGTGTTAAATGAGTCTTTTCTTGGCTGAAGTCTGGTGTTAAATGAGTCTTTTCTTGGCTGAAGTCTGGTGTTAAATGTGTCTTTTCTTGACTGAAGTCTGGTGGTAAATGAGTCTTTTCTTGGCTGAAGTCTGGTGTTAAATGAGTCTTTTCTTGGCTGAAGTCTGGTGTTAAATGTGTCTTTTCTTGCCTGAAGTCTGGTGTTAAATGTGTCTTTCTTGACTGAAGTCTGGTGTTAAATGAGTCTTTTTCTTGACTGAAGTCTGGTGTTAAATGAGTCTTTTCTTTGCTGAAGTCTGGTGTTAAATGAGTCTTTTTCTTGACTGAAGTCTGGTGTTAAATGAGTCTTTTCTTGGCTGAAGTCTGGTGTTAAATGTGTCTTTTCTTGGTTGAAGTCTGGTGTTAAATGAGTCTTTTCTTGACTGAAGTCTGGTGTTAAATGTGTCTTTTCTTGGCTGAAGTCTGGTGTTAAATGTGTCTTTTCGTGACTGAAGTCTGGTGTTAAATGTGTCTTTTCTTGACTGAAGTCTGGTGTTAAATGAGTCTTTTCTTGGCTGAAGTCTGGTGTTAAATGTATCTTTTCTTGGCTGAAGTCTGGTGTTAAATGAGTCTTTTCTTGGCTGAAGTCTGGTGTTAAATGTGTCTTTTCTTGGCTGAAGTCTGGTGTTAAATGTGTCTTTTCTTGGCTGAAGTCTGGTGTTGAAATGAGTCTTTTCTTGGGTGAAGTCTGGTGTTAAATGAGTCTTTTCTTGACTGAAGTCTGGTGTTAAATGTTGTCTTTTCTTGACTGAAGTCTGGTGTTAAATGTGTCTTTTCTTGGCTGAAGTCTGGTGTTAAATGTGTCTTTTCGTGACTGAAGTCTGGTGTTAAATGTGTCTTTTCGTGACTGAAGTCTGGTGTTAAATGTGTCTTTTCTTGACTGAAGTCTGGTGTTAAATGAGTCTTTTCTTGGCTGAAGTCTGGTGTTAAATGTATCTTTTCTTGGCTGAAGTCTGGTGTTAAATGAGTCTTTTCTTGGCTGAAGTCTGGTGTTAAATGTGTCTTTTCTTGGCTGAAGTCTGGTGTTAAATGTGTCTTTTCTTGGCTGAAGTCTGGTGTTAAATGAGTCTTTTCTTGGCTGAAGTCTGGTGTTAAATGAGTCTTTTCTTGGGTGAAGTCTGGTGTTAAATGAGTCTTTTCTTGGCTGAAGTCTGGTGTTAAATGTGTCTTTTCTTAACTGGAGTCTGGTGTTGAAATGAGTCTTTTCTTGGCTGAAGTCTGGTGTTAAATGTGTCTTTTCGTGACTGAAGTCCGGTGTTAAATGTGTCTTTTCTTGGCTGAAGTCTGGTGTTAAATGTGTTCTTTTCGTGACTGAAGTCCGGTGTTAAATGTGTCTTTTCGTGACTGAAGTCCGGTGTTAAATGTGTCTTTTCGTGACTGAAGTCTGTTGTTAAATGTGTCTTTTCGTGACTGACGTCTGGTGTTAAATGTGTCTTTTCTTGGCTGAAGTCTGTTGTTAAATGTGTCTTTTCGTGACTGAAGTCTGTTGTTAAATGTGTCTTTTCTTGACTGAAGTCTGGTGTTAAATGTGTCTTTTCTTGATTGAAGTCTGGTGTTAAATGAGTCTTTTCTTGACTGAAGTTTGGTGTTAAATGTGTCTTTTATTGGCTGAAGTCTGGTGTTAAATGAGTCTTTTCTTGACTGAAGTCTGGTGTTAAATGTGTCTTTTCTTGGCTGAAGTCTGGTGTTAAATGTGTCTTTTCTTGACTGAAGTCTGGTGTTAAATGTTGTCTTTTCTTGGCTGAAGTCTGGTGTTGAAATGAGTCTTTTCTTGACTGAAGTCTGGTGTTAAATGTGTCTTTTCTTGACTGAAGTCTGGTGTTAAATGTGTCTTTTCTTGACTGAAGTCTGGTGTTAAATGAGTCTTTTATTGGCTGAAGTCTGGTGTTAAATGAGTCTTTTCTTGGCTGAAGTCTGGTGTTAAATGTGTCTTTTCTTGACTGAAGTCTGGTGTTAAATGTGTCTTTTCTTGACTGAAGTCTGGTGTTAAATGAGTCTTTTCGTGACTGAAGTCTGGTGTTAAATGTGTCTTTTCTTGACTGAAGTCTGGTGTTAAATGTGTCTTTTCGTGACTGAAGTCTGGTGTTAAATGAGTCTTTTCTTGGCTGAAGTCTGGTGTTAAATGAGTCTTTTCTTGACTGAAGTCTGGTGTTAAATGAGTCTTTTATTGGCTGAAGTCTGGTGTTAAATGAGTCTTTTCTTGACTGAAGTCTGGTGTTAAATGTGTCTTTTCTTGACTGAAGTCTGGTGTTAAATGAGTCTTTTCTTGACTGAAGTCTGGTGTTAAATGTGTCTTTTTCTTGGCTGAAGTCTGGTGTTAAATGTGTCTTTTCTTGACTGAAGTCTGGTGTTAAATGTGTCTTTTCTTGACTGAAGTCTGGTGTTAAATGTGTCTTTTCTTGACTGAAGTCTGGTGTTAAATGTGTCTTTTCTTGACTGAAGTCTGGTGTTAAATGAGTATTTTCTTGACTGAAGTCTGGTGTTAAATGTGTCTTTTCTTGACTGAAGTCTGGTGTTGAATTCACTGTGAACTCAGTTTGACAGTGCTTTATAACACTCCTGGTTGTTCTGCTCATTAAAGCCTGAGTTGACCCGCCGTTGACCTGTTCGAAGTTCTGCGTCGAGGGAACGCGTTGCTCTGCAATTCACCGCCATGCCGCTAGGGGGTGTGTGTGGTTTCAGAGGAGTCATATCCGTATCCTTGTTTATCTTCCGGTTACAGTAGCATGTAGCATTGCACTATGTGCGCTAATAACAGAAAACACATATCTTTTGTTCATTATTAATAACAATGGCGGTGTTGCAGGAAGAAAGACCGGAAGAAGCAACTGCCGGAGGAACTGACGTTTTGAGCGGACCAATCACAGCCTTTGCGGTCCGCGTTGCCGTGACGCGTAGTTAGGATTTTTTGGAGGTGCACAAGGAAAGGAGGGAGGAAGGACAGGAGGGAGGAAGGAAGGACAGGAGGGATGAAGAAAGGGAGGAAAGGAAATAAGGAAGGGACGGAGGAAAGAAGGATGGAAAGAAGGTAGGAGGGAGGGAAAGGAGGAAGGAAGGAAAGGAGGAAGGACAGACAGAAGGAAGGAAGGGAGGAAAGAAGGAACAGTCAAAACAGACGGGAGGACGACAGGAAGGTTAATAAAACATAGAGGAAGTTATCAGGTATTTATGATCCTTTTAAATCACACTTAATCTAATTATTGTGACAAACATCTTTGGAGCTTTTTGACCTTTGAACCATCAGCTCAATCAGCTGTATAATTAGTCGTCTTTTCACGCTTCACCCAGTGTTCATGGGTCGGGTTACAGGAGCCAGAATCATTTTACAGCTCCGTTTATTATTAATTACTAAACACAAGCAGGAGACATATTATCAGATGTTTTAAAATGTCTAGAGGTTAGTAGTTTAAGGGAGGAGCTGACAGAGTTTAATGGTTCACTGGAGGACAATCTGCCGGCCATCAGGGTGTAACTGTGACTGGTGTTATAGTCTCAGTCTGAGGTGAATCAGTACAGGAGGCTGATGTGAAGCTGATTCTGAGTCAGTTGTATATTTGAATACAACAATCTGCTCTACCACATCCTGAAATAACGTCATCATTCCTCTGAATTTCCTTATAAATGTGAAGTGTGATCTGTTCCAGTTACTGATGAAATGTTTTTTACAAAGGAAGTCACACCTTTAATATTTAACATGTTACTGAATACATATACAAGGGAGGAAGGAAGGAAGGAAAGAAGGACAGAAGGAAGGAAGGAAGGACAGAATGAAGGAAGGAAGGAAGGAAAGAAAGACAGAAGGCAGGAAGGATGGAAGGACATAAGGAAGGAAGGAAGGACAGACAGAGGGAGGGAAGGAAGGACGGAGGGATGGAAGGATAGAATGAAGGAAGGAAGGAAGGACAGAAGGAAGGACGGAAGGAAGGAAGGAAGGATGGAAGGAAGGAAGAACGGAAGGGAAGGAGGGAGGGAGGAAGCACAGAAGGAAGGAAGGACAGGAGAAAGGAAGGAAGGACAGAAGGAAGGAAGCACGGAAAGAAGGACCGAAGGAAGGAGGGAGGGAGGAAGGAAGGAAGGACAGGACGAAGGAAGGAAGGACAGAAGGAAAGAAGAAAGGAAGGAAGGACAGGACGAAGGGAGGAAGGAAGGAAGGACAGAAGGAAGGAAGGAAGGACAGGACGAAGGAAGGACAGAAGGAAGGAAGGAGGTTAAAAAAGGCTTTATTTCTACTTTATGTTCACATTTCTCTATTATATTATTCTAGATGTATCTCAGAGGTATTGCGTAATATCAGCAGCTTTCATTCAGGTTAATATAGTTCAAATTGCTTCACAGCTGATAATGAGACGGAACAAGTGACGACAGAAAGAAAAGGAATAAAAAACAAAGAAGAAAATACAAAAGAAGAAGAAGAAGAAGAAGAAGAAATAATAAGAATAACATTCTATAAAATGTTCTGTGGTGTAGAAACTAATTATGAGTCAGAATATGGACAGTATGTAAAGGGTTAAATATATTTTCTTCATGACAAATGACTCAAAACAATGAATCAGTTATCAGAATGTTCGGTGATTAATATAAATGTTTATAATGTGTCATTAAAAGTCTCAGGATGTGAAGAAGTGTTAAAAACCAAAAAACACATGAAGTTGTTTTAGGAGCTGTTACCACATCCTGACTGTGTGTGTGTGTGTGTGTGTGTGTGTGTGTGTGTGTGTGTGTGTGTGTGTGTGTGTGTGTGTGTGTGTGTGTGTGTGTGTGTGTGTGTGTGTGTGTGTGTGTGTGTGTGTGTGTGTGTGTGTGTGTGTGTGTGTGTGTGTGTGTGTGTGTGTGTGACCACATCCTTACTGAACCCTCCTGATAACTGTGTGTGTGTGTGTCTCTCTCTCTTTGTGTGTGTTTCAGCACCCTGGAGGAGAGGAGGTGCTGAGGGAGCAGGCGGGAGGAAACGCCACTGAGAGCTTCGAGGATGTGGGACACTCGACCGACGCCAGAGAGATGGCCAGCGACATGATTATAGGAGAGCTGCACCCGGTCAGTGTGTGTGTGTGTGCCTCACATCTCCAGCTCTATATTAATACTCTGTGTCTCTACTGGAATATCTTTACATGATTTCCAGTTAAAAACTTCTTATTTATCTTCCAGTGGTCCTTTATGCAGCCGCTCAGTTCAGCCTCTGTCTTACATTATGCTTCATTCTGCTGAACGCTGCCATCTAGTGGTCGCAAACGCACATTACAGTGTAAAAATCAGTGTGTAAATGAGATGGCAGGCAACATGTAGTTTATTTATTCTTAATAAAGTTTGTAGTTTGAGAATAATTTGACCAATTTTAGAGAAAAGGAAAGCTACCACACTTTATGAAGAATTATGAATATTCATTTTAATTTAAAAAGGTTTTGATGAATGCAGCGTTAACATCTAACTGTGTGTGTGTGTGTGTGTGTGTGTGTGTGTGTGTGTGTGTGTGTGTGTGTGTGTCTCTGCAGGACGACGTTAATAAACTCCCTACTGCCACGGTAAGTGAAGCAGCTTCCTGTGATGACATCATCATCATTTAACACTGTTAAAGTTTAGATTCTGTGTTTCTGATGTTTGTTTTTATAACAGGACACACCTCTGACCACTCTGAAGGACGACGCCAGGTACACACACACACACACACACACACAGAGACACACACACAGACACACACACACACACGCACAGAGAGACACACACACGCACACACACACACACACACACACACGCACAGAGAGACACACGCACACACACGCACAGAGAGGCACACACAAACCCAAGAACACACAAACACATGCACACAGACACAGAGACAGACACACACACACGCACAGAGAGACACACACACACACACACACAGAGAGACACACACCCACGCACAGAGAGACACACGCACACACACACACACACGCACAGAGAGGCACACACAAACACATGCACACACACACACACACACACAGAGACAGACAGACAGACAGACACACAAACACACACACACACACACACAGAGACAGACACACAAACACACACACACACACACACACAGACAGAGACACAAACAGACACACACACACACACAGTCAGAGACACAAACAGACACCAACACACACACACACACACACACACACAACTAGTTAGTTAGTAAACTGTCTGTCTCTATAACTGGTCTAACTGGTTTAACTGGTTCTCTGTGTGTCTTCCAGCTGGTGGACTAACTGGTTGATTCCCGGCCTGGCTGCCTGCATCGTCATGCTGATGTACCGCCTGTACAGCTCAGAGGAGTGACATCACCAGCAACGAGCCGCTGTGATGTCATCAACACACACTAAAGTCTAGCCCCGCCCCCTTCTCTCTGATTGACAGCTGCAGCAGCCAATAGCAGGGCGCGGATGCTGCAGCTCCTCCCTGACGTAGAGGATTCAAACAAACAGTCTCAGAGGGAAACTCCTGTAACTCTACGCCCCCTCCCTCCCCCCCCATCACTGTACTACATTACCCAAGATTCATTTCGCGCTTTATATGAAACAACCAATCACGTGGCATTACGCTAATGAAGTCAGATCATTTGTAATCGTGTAGAAAAAGCAGAGGATGTATAATTTGTTGTATCTTTTTATAACTTTGTAACTGAATGTAAATCAACATGTAAACAATCAGCAGCAGCAGCCATGATGATGTCATCACACTGCAGTCATGTGACTCTCGCTCAGACCTGTTGTTACTAAGCAGAAGATCGTAATGATGCAATATGAAACTGTTGTTATGTTTGTATTGATGGAGGTCACTGAATGAAGTATAATCCTGATTATTCAGGAAGAATCAGACCAAAACGTTTCTCTTTTTTTTTTTTTTTTTTTTTTAACAACGTGGATCTTTGTAGCCATAAACCTGCCGGTGCCTTTATGAGAAATATGACTTTTAATGCTCTTAAAGTCAAAGTGAAGATAATCAGATGACAGGGAAAAAACACCAGAAGCTGCTAAAAGAGAAGTTCTGCTATTCTTTCTTCTTTCTGCCGATCACTTCAGAATTATTCCTTTTTAATGTTTCTACTAATTGACTCTTTACAGTATAAACATGTACAGAGATGTGTAGTTTTAATCATACGAACATCATGTTGAAACGTTTTTATAAATCAATTTAATGTCTTATAAGAATAAATCTGTTTTCTGTGAGTCGTTTCCATTTGAAATATTTATATTTAAAGATTTTACACAAGAAGGAGCGACGGAGAGATTAAGATTAGTAAAAAAAAAGAAAAAGTCCAGTTGAATTAACCTTCATGTTGTCCTCGAGTTAAGGGAGGAAGGAAGGAAAAGAGTGAAGGAAGGGAGGAAGGTAGGAGGGAGGGAGGGAGAAAAAGAAAATAGGAAGAAGGAAGGAAAGGAAGAAGGAAGGAATTGGGGAAAGGAAAGAAGTAAGGGAGGAAGGAAGGAAGGATGGATGGAGGAAATAAGGAAGGAAGGATGGATGGAGGAAATAAGGAAGGTATGGGGGAGGGAGGAAAGCAGGAGGGAGGGAGAAAGGAAAAGAGGAAAGAAGGAGGGATGGAGGAAAGAGAAGGCAAAAAAGAGAGAAGGAGGAAGGACAGACGGAAGGAAGGAAGGGAGGAAAGAATGAACAGTCAAATTGACCCGGGAGGACGACAGGAAGGTTAATATCAGATCAGATATTCCTTTATTATTAGTCCCACTATGAGGAAATGTGCATTATTACAGCAGCAAGTTAACAATAAAATAGAATATTAGAGCAGCAATAAGAAAAATAATAAAAAACAATAAATAATAAGTACAAAATAATAGTAAAAATATATAAAATAATCGTGACATTTACATTATTTACAAGAGTAATTTTGGTATTTAATGCTAATATATCAGAGGTGATATTATTATTGCACAAATTAAAGTAATAAATATATATTTATATTATATTAACCTTCCTGTCGTCAAATTGACCTCGTCTGTTTTGACTGTTCCTTCTTTACTCCCTTCCCTCCTTCCGTTTGTCCTTCCTTCTCTCTTTCTATCCTTCCTCTCTTTTTCCTCCTTTCCTTCCTACATCCCCCTTCCTTCCTCCCTTCCTTCCTTCTCTTTCTTTCCTCCCCCTACCTTCCTCCCTTCCTTCTTTCCTCTGTCCTTCTTTCCTTCCTTCCTCCCTTCCTCTTTTCCTTTCTCCCGCCTACCTTCCTTCCTTCTTTCCTCCGTCCTTCCTTTCCATCCTCCCTTCCTTCTTTCTGCTGTCCTTCTTTCCTTCCTTCCTCCCTCCCTCCTTCCTTCTTTCCTCCCTCCCTCCTACCTTCCTTCTTTCTTTTCTCCGTCCTTCCTTCCTTCTTTCCTTCTTACCTTCCTTCCTTCCCTCTTTCCTTCCTCCCTTCCTTTCTTCCTCTCTCCTTTCCTTCCTTCCTTTATATTTGTACTTATCATCTTAAAATCAAAGACACACACACACTCAAACAAAAGGAGAAGAATCAAACTGTAGTGATGAGTTTAGTTAGAAAGATAAAAAGATAAACAGGTTAATAAAGAGAGATGATATAAAGTTTAAGATTAAAGTACAAATAAACAACCAATCAGCTAAAACCTCCCAAATGTTCTTTATTAAACAGTCTGATTATTAATTAAGATCATATTAATATAACATAAATAATAAGTCTCAGTGATGTTATGACACAGTTTATGTTCTGGGTGGAGACTTCTCTGTAGTGAGAAAGTGTGTTAGAGGTAAAACATGAAGAATAGAGTCACAGCGCCACCTGGTGGATTTATTACATCACTGATTTCTGCTCAAGTTTGAACACAAAATCTAAAAGTTATTCTCACTGCTGGAAAAGTTTCTGGATTTAAATGTTAAAGGACGAGTTCAGAATTATTGAAATGTTTCTTAAATCAAAAGTAGCATGTGTTTATCTTGCTGTAATGATTCATCCTGTTCATACTGACCATTAGAAGATCCCTTCATCATGTTTACTGTAATGATTCCTCCTGTTCATACTGACCATTAGAAGATCCCTTCATCATGTTTACTGTAATGATTCCTCCTGTTCATACTGACCTTTAGAAGATCCCTTCATCGTGTTTACTGTAATGATTCCTCCTGTTCATACTGACCATTAGAAGATCCCTTCATCATGTTTACTGTAATGATTCCTCCTGTTCATACTGACCATTAGAAGATCCCTTCATAATGTTTACAGTAATGATTCCTCCTGTTCATACTGACCATTAGAAGATCCCTTCATAATGTTTACTGTAATGATTCCTCCTGTTCATACTGACCATTACGACCATTACGACTTTATTCTCGTAATATTCTGACTTTATTCTCGCAATATTACGAGTTTATTCTCATAATATTACGATTTTTTTCTCGTAATATTACGACTTTATTCTCATAAAATATTACGACTTTATTCTCGTAATATTACGACATTATTCTCGCAATATTACGATTTTATTCTCATAATATTACGACTTTATTCTCGTAATATTATCACTCTTTTCTCCTAATATTACGACTCTTTTCTCCTAATATTACGACTTTATTCTCGTAATATTACGACATTATTCTCGCAATATTACGATTTTATTCCCATAATATTATCACTCTTTTCTCCTAATATTACAACATTATTCTCGTAATATTACGACTTTATTCTCATAAAATATTACGACTTTATTCTCGTAATATTATGACATTATTCTCGCAATATTACGATTTTATTCTCGTAATATTACGACTTTATTCTCGCAATATTAGGACTTTATTCTCATAAAATATTACGACTTTATTCTCGTAATATTACGACATTATTCTCGCAATATTACGATTTTATTCCCATAATATTATCACTCTTTTCTCCTAATATTACAACATTATTCTCGTAATATTACGACTTTATTCTCATAAAATATTACGACTTTATTCTCGTAATATTATGACATTATTCTCGCAATATTACGATTTTATTCTCGTAATATTACGACTTTATTCTCGCAATATTACGACTTTATTCTCATAAAATATTACGACTTTATTCTCGTAATATTACGACATTATTCTCGCAATATTACGATTTTATTCCCATAATATTATCACTCTTTTCTCCTAATATTACAACATTATTATCGTAATATTACGACTTTATTCTCGTAATATTACGTCTTTATTCTCGTAATATTCTGACTTTATTCTCGTAATATTACGACTTTATTCTCGCAATATTACGAGTTTATTCTCATAATATTACGATTTTTTTCTTGTAATATTACGATTTTTTTCTCGTAATATTACGACTTTATTCTCATAAAATATTATGACTTTATTCTCGTAATATTATGACATTATTCTCGCAATATTACGATTTTATTCTCGTAATATTACGACTTTATTCTCGCAATATTACGACTTTATTCTCATAAAATATTACGACTTTATTCTCGTAATATTACGACATTATTCTCGCAATATTACGATTTTATTCTCATAATATTACGACTTTATTCTCGTAATATTACGACTTTATTCTCGTAATATTACGACTTTATTCTCGCAATATTACGAGTTTATTCTCATAATATTACGATTTTTTTTCTTGTAATATTACGATTTTTTTCTCGTAATATTACGACTTTATTCTCATAAAATATTACGACTTTATTCTCGTAATATTATGACATTATTTTCGCAATATTACGATTTTATTCTCATAAAATATTACGACTTTATTCTCGTAATATTACGACTTTATTCTCGCAATATTACGACTTTATTCTCATAAAATATTACGACTTTATTCTCGTAATATTACGACATTATTCTCGTAATATTACGACTTTATTCTCGCAATATTACGACTTTATTCTCATAATATTACGATTTTTTTCTTGTAATATTACGAATTTATTCTCGTAATATTATCACTCTTTTCTCCTAATATTACGACTTTATTCTCGTAATATTACGACTTTATTCTCGTAATATTACGACTTTATTCTCGCAATATTACGAGTTTATTCTCATAATATTACGATTTTTTTTCTTGTAATATTACGATTTTTTTCTGGTAATATTACGACTTTATTCTCATAAAATATTACGACTTTATTCTCGTAATATTATGACATTATTCTCGCAATATTACGATTTTATTCTCGTAATATTCCGACTTTATTCTCGCAATATTACGACTTTATTCTCATAAAATATTACGACTTTATTCTCGTAATATTACGACATTATTCTCGCAATATTACGATTTTATTCTCATAATATTATCACTCTTTTCTCGTAATATTACGACTTTATTCTCGTAATATTACGACTTTATTCTCGTAATATTACGACTTTATTCTCGTAATATTACGACTTTATTCTCGCAATATTACGAGTTTATTCTCATAATATTACGATTTTTTTTCTTGTAATATTACGATTTTTTTCTCGTAATATTACGACTTTATTCTCATAAAATATTACGACTTTATTCTCGCAATATTACGAGTTTATTCTCATAATATTACGATTTTTTTTCTTGTAATATTACGATTTTTTCTCGTAATATTACGACTTTATTCTCATAAAATATTACGACTTTATTCTCGTAATATTACGACATTATTCTCGCAATATTACGATTTTATTCTCGTAATATTACGACTTTATTCTTGCAATATTACGACTTTATTCTCATAAAATATTACGACCTTATTCTCGTAATATTACGACATTATTCTCGCAATATTACGATTTTATTCTCATAATATTACGACTTTATTCTCGTAATATTACGAGTTTATTCTCGTAATATTACGAGTTTATTCTCGCAATATTACGAGTTTATTCTCCAAATATTCCGATTTTATTCTCTTGTAATATTCCGATTTTTTTCTCGTAATATTACGACTTTATTCTCGTAATTTTATGATTTTTTTCCTCGTAATATTACGACTTTATTCTCGCAATATTACGACTTCATTCTCAAAATATTACGACTTTATTCTCGTAATATTACGACTTTATTCTCGTAATTTTATGATTTTTTTCTCGGAATATTACGATTTTTTTTCTCGGAATATTACGACTTTATTCTCGCAATATTACGACTTCATTCTCAAAATATTACGACTTTATTCTCGTAATATTACGACATTATTCTCGTAATATTACGACATTATTCTCGCAATATTACGAGTTTATTCTCCTAATATTACGATTTTTTCTTGTAATATTCCGATTTTTTTCTCGTAATATTACAACTTTATTCTCATAAAATATTACGACTTTATTCTCGTAATATTATGATTTTTCGCGTTATATTACGATTTTTTCTCGTAATATTACAACTTTATTCTCATAAAATGTTACGACTTTATTCTCATAATATTACGACTTTATTCTCGCAATATTACGACTTTATTCTTGTAATATTAAGACTTTATTCTCGTAATATTATCACTCTTTTCTCCTAATATTACGACTTTATTCTCGTAATATTCCGATTTTTTTCTCGTAATATTCCAACTTTATTCTCATAAATATTACGACTTTATTCTCACAATATTACGACTTTATTCTCATAAAATATTACGACTTTATTCTCGTAATATTACGACATTATTCTCGTAATATTACGACTTTATTCTCGTAATATTACGACTTTATTCTCGTAATATTACGACTTTATTCTCGTAATATTACGACTTTATTCTCATAATATTACGACTTTATTCTCATAATATTACGACTTTATTCTCGCAATATTACGACTTTATTCTCATAATATTACGACTTTATTCTCGTAATATTACGACTTTATTCTCGTAATATTCCGATTTTTTCTCGTAATATTATCACTCTTTTCTACTAATATTACGACTTTATTCTCGCAATATTACGACTTTATTCTCATAAATATTACGACTTTATTCTCGTAATATTACGACTTCATTCTCATAATATTCCGACTTTTTTCTCGCAATATTACGACTTTATTCTCGTAATATTACGACTTTATTCTCGTAATTTCCAAACAAACAAAAAAACTCTATTAAAATGTTTCTATTAGTCTGGCCCTAACACTCCGTTGTAATAATCGGATTAAACGGACACGTGACAGTTTTTTATTAATAATTAATAACTTTTATATCTTTTAAACGTCGTCTGAACGTCGTTTTGTACATGAACTCAAACATTGAGAGTTTTTTTGGGTCACAACAACAGAAGACAGATAAAGTGAACACAGTGACGTAATATTGACCTAAACTGAGGAACACATGAACTCAGTGGTTCTAGTTATAGCTTGTTATTGTCTGACACATTATACGCTTTATTACCGTAGTTTTTTGTGGTATATTTGTAAATAAAGCAGAATTTTTTTAACATTATTGTTTATTCTGTTCCAGATGTTGCATCATGTGTGATTCCTGCAGCAGCTGTGAGGAGACGAAGCAGTTAAAACCTTTAATGTTTGAGCTCTGCACACAAACTCTGAGGTCTAAATAAGGACATTTCTGCTGCATATTTAATCTATTAAAGAAAAAAAAGAAAGAAAACATTAAAGCGTCAGGACGATGACGGTGGTGACGACGCGTGTTTGTTGACATGCTGCTGTGTGACGCACTCATACAGCTGTTATATAACATCTGCTTTTACTTCTCAGAAAGCATATGTGTACTGTATGTGAGTATATGCACGATTATTCTTAATAAGACAAAATCAATCAAATATCAGCCATAAAAAAGCTGAATTACATTTAAAAAATCAATCAAATAATCATAAGATAAAACTTTAACAACATAATTAGACTTATTTACTGTACTGATTATAAATATTAAGCTACTATAAATTAATAGTAAGTAAATCAGTATCATAGTGAAAAGAGCTTCATCAGCAGATTTGAGCCATGTTGTCATGTTGATGTTCAAATTTCCCCTTTAAAAAAAAAAAAAAAAAATTGAACTTTGAATTTCAACATTTGAGCCAACGTGGAAACGCAGGTCAACCAGTGTGCTTATATAATAATAATAATAATAAGTTTTTTTTTTTTTTACATTGAAGTGAATAAATAAACCACACTGATCTTAATTGACTATATACATACATTTATATTTTCAATTATTTGTTTTATAATGTATTTCTATTATTATCTTTGATTTTTCGACTTCCCTAATAATGTAATAAAAAAACCTCATAACTCAATAAAAAATGTAATAAAACCTGATAATGTAATAAAGTGCATTTCCCAATAATGTATCAATGTCTGTAGCGATGATGTCATAAATTATTACATTATTGGGTTAAACCTTATTTAGAACCTGATAATGTAATAATTTCCCAATAATGCAATAAAAAACCCTCAAAGCTCAATAAAAAATGTAATAATGTTTTTACAATATTGAAAAATTATTACATTATTAGGTTCTGCTAAAATAAGGTTAACCCAATAATGTAATAATTTATGACATCATCGCTACAGAGATTGTTACATTATTAGGAAATGCATTTTATTACATTATCAGGTTTTATTACATTTTTTATTGAGTTATGTGGTTTTTTTATTACATTATTGGGATATTATTACATTATCAGGTTCTACAGTAATAAAACCTGATAATGTAATAACTTCCTGATAATGTAATAAAAAGCATTTCCCAATAATGTATCAATGTCTGTAGCGATGACGTAATAAATTATTACATTATGGGGTTCACCTTATTTTTGCAGAACCTAATAATGTAATAATTTCCCAATATTGTAATAACATTACATTTTATTATGGAGTTATACATTTTTTTTATTACATTATTGGGAAATTATTACATTATCAGGTTCTACAAGCCCCCATAAAAATGGTTGTAGAACCTGATAATGTAATAAAACACCCTGCAAATGCACTTTATTACATTATCAGGTTTTATTACATTTTATTATTGAGTTATGAGGTTTTATTATTACATTATCATTATTATTACATTATCAGGTTCTACAGGCCTGAGCTCCATTGAAAGGGTCTAAAATCTCCAGTGTTGCAGGTTCTGCACGCAAACAGGTGAAAGTTACACAGACATGGTGACAACAAGAGCGCGTGCAGCTGCTCACGCGCTCTGTTGTCACTATGTTGTCAGTTTGGGGGGGGTGAGGGGGGGCGTGTACTCTATACAAACTGACCGGAGTCCTCACCGACCTGCAGCAGACACACAGGCCGGGCAGCCGGGCAGACATGTCCCGTTACACCGGGGGAGAGCCCGCGGAGAACGGCCTGGAGCAGCAGGAGGAAGAGGAGGAGGAGGAAGACCTGGACGATGAGGTGGACGCGTCTCACCTGGAGAAGTTCATGAGAGACAGGAGGAGAGCTCAGTCCCTGCCCACCTACCCGGCAGCGCTCCTGGACGGCGCCCCCGGTAGTAACGGGAGGAAACGGGTGAAGTTCGCCGACTCGATGGGTCTGAACCTGGCCAGCGTCAAACACTTCAGCACTCTGGAAGACCCGCAGATCCCCAGCAAGGTTCTGTCCCGGCACAAGAGCTTCCCGCCACCACAGCAGGACTCACTCACCGATCTGTGCCATAGTTTTAATACCAGTCTGCAGACGGACCGGTTGGTCGCGTGCTTCCCGGAGCCACGAGACCCGGAGAGCAGAGTGCAAAAGCTCCGTGTCTGTCTGGAGAAGGTCTCCATCACACACTTTGACGTGCGGGGGAAGATCCGGGTCTTCACCGGCTGCGCTGACAGAGAAGTCGGAGTCAGGTACACCTTCAACAACTGGCTCACCCACGTGGACGCGCAGGCTCTGTCCGTGCCCGTGGATCAGCCGGGCCTCGTAGGGGAGAGGTACAGCTTCACCGTGTACACGCCGCCCTTCATGGAGCCCGGCACGGCTGTGCACTTCGCCGTTTACCTGAAGAGTGGGGAGGGGGAGTTCTGGGACAACAACGAGGGGCAGAACTACACCCTCAGGTACTACTGCATATCCAGCGGCACGTTTACCAGCGCTGCCTTCCACGCCACCTGACCGGCCTGTGCGTCATGCAAAAGCTAGCTCTCCATCTGTGCGTAAAAAACTCTCTATCTGTGCGTAGAAGCTCTTTATCTGTACGTAAAAGCTCTTTATCTGTACGTAAAAGCTCTCTATCTGTGCGTAAAAGCTCTTTATTTGTGCGTAAAAGCTCTTTATCTGTATGTTAAAGCTCTTTATATGTACGTAAAAGCTCTTTATCTGTACGTAAAAGCTCTCTATCTGTGCGTAAAAGCTTTTTATCTGTGCGTAAAAGCTCTTTATCTGTGCGTAAAAGCTCTTTAACTGTGCGTAAAAGCTCTTTATCTGGAAGAAAAGCTTTGATATCCATCCGCTGTGCAGTTTTGTGTTCTGAGGTCAGGGAACTAGTTTCATGCTGCAGTTTTTAAAAAAACACCAAAGAAAAAAACATCCACACTGTAAAAAATGTCCATAGAATTGACACTGAAATGCTGTAAAATGATTACATCGAAAAACCTGTAAATGGAAATACAATGGAGCATTGTTTACTTTACAATGATATTTTGTAAAAAATACTAAACCAAACATAACTTTTAATTTAAAAGAAAGAATATGTTAAAAGAAAAAACATATTTGTAGAAAATTACCTATGCAAAAAGCAATACCATGCAGTTTAAATGACATTTTTTGTAGATTTTGAGGGAAAAATTCAGTTAAACGATTTATATTGTGCCATGAAATGTCTTATAATCTTATATAATATATAATCTTATATCTTATATATCTTATAATGAGGCTTTTGCGGTTAAATAATGTTGTTTGTTTGGATTTTTTTTAGTGGAATTGGACTCTATGTACAATAAGCGACAACTAAGCTCAGGCGGCATCGTGGAGTAGTGGTTTGCACCGTCACCTCACAACCAGAGGGTTCTGGGTTCTAAACCCATTCTGTGTAGAGCTAGTATCTAGGCTTCGGTTAACTGGTGACTCTACATTGACCCTGTGAGTGTGAATGTATGTCTCTGCTCTCTCTCTGTGTGTGATGGACTGCTGACCTGTCCAGGGTTGACTCCGCCTCTTGCCCAATGACAGCAGGGATTGGCTCCAGCCGCTACAGAAGATAAGCAGGATGGATGTTTGATGTAAAGTGGTTTAATAACATAATGGTTGTGCTAATTCAGCAGAAATCCAATGCAATGCAATTTTAAACAGTTTTTACACCCGTAAAAACGATGGGATTTTATTTTTTTACAGTGCAGACAATCATCCAAAGAATCCAAAGATGCTCATTAGTTCATGTTCCCTTCATTTCTACCTTTTCTACCTCTAAGGATTCATTTATCTGATTGGAAAACTCGTGTTTCTAAAGGACAACAACAACATTTATGGATATTCTTCTTCTTCTGTTCCACTCGGATCGATGGACTCTGGTCAGAACTCTTGCTGACAGTCAGAAACACTCACCTCTGCTCCTGGACTCCTTCTGTTAATGAGAATAAAATATGTTAATGAGGCCGGATTAAGCTGCTGTAGCCTCCTGATATAACCGGCCTCTTTATTAGATACACCTGTTTTATCTAATTCAATCCAATGATGTTTGTTAGTGTCCATGTGGTTTAGTTTAAATTTAAAGGGTTAAAATGTGAAAATAAACGTATGAATAACTTGCACACATTCTTTTTTTGTGGACCCAGCATCAAATTTCTGCTTTTAATCCATTTAGAGAGAATATATTAGAGGATTATGGTAAAAATGTCTAAGTGGTGTAACCATAAAAACTTTGTACTGCTTTATCCTTTAACCCTCCTGTTGTCCTCGATTCAAGGAAGGAAGGAAGGAAGGAAGGAAAGGAGGAAGGAAGGAAGGAAGGAAGGAAGGATGGATGGAAGGGAGGAAAAAGGAAGGGAGGAAGGAGGGAGGAAGGAAGGAGGGAAGGAAGGAAGGAAAGGAGGGAGGAAGGAAGGAAGGAAAGAAGGAAGGGAGGAAGAAGGAAGGAAAGGAGGAAGTAAGGAAGGAAGGGAGGAAGGAGGGAGGGAGGAAAGGAGGAAGGAAGGTAGGAGGGAGAAAGGAAAAGGGGAAGGAAGGAAGGGAGGAAGAAGGAAGGAAAGGAGGAAGGAAGGGAGGAAAGGAAAGAAGGAAGGGAGGAAAGGAAGAAAGGAAGGACGGAGGAAAGAAGGAAGGAAGGTAGGTAGGAGGGAGGGAAGAAAGAAAGAAGGGAGGAAGCTAGGAGGGAGAAAGGAAAAGAGGAAGGGAGGAAGGTAGGAAAGAAGGAAAGAAGGACAGAGGAAAGAAGGTAGGGGGGAGGAAAGAAAAAGAGAAGGAGGGAGGGAGGAAGGAGGGAGGTAGGGAAAAAGGACAGAAGGAAGGAAGAAAGGGGGATGGAGGGTGGAAAGAGAGAGGAAAGAAAGAAAGAGAGAAGGAGGGAGGGAGGAAGGACAGATCGGACCTCACTGCTGCTCATTCATAATTAATTTGAGATGAATTAATTAATATAAAGCTAAATGATGCTTTCAACTGCAGACATGTTCAGTTGTATAATTAAGGAAGACTAATAAGGATAATTAACTATTATATTGAGATAATTAACAACACTTCTCAGATGGTAAAGACTTCTCTTTGATCTATAAAATGCTCCTGAGATTATTTTTTTAATGACTCACAAACCTGATTAAATCATATTTTAGTCGTTGATCACCTGCTGATGTGATTAAATATAAATATAACAGACCTTGACATGCTGCTCATATTGTGACAGTATCCATTAATTATTCATAATTAAACATCTGCACCACAAATCTGTTTTTTATTCATAAATAAAGCTCATCAGGCATTAATAAATATAAAGTGATTAATCCTTAATGAAGCTGTTAAAGAGCAGAGAGACAGTTTATTCTTTATTTATGGAGTAAAAAACAATCATAGTTATATTATATTATAGTGTAAATGAATGTTGTTGAATGTGAACTTTCTTATATTTAATTTGGGTCAAATTTAACACATCAGTATCAGCTGCACAAAAATAAAGATGATTTATTTTTGTTTCTGCTGCTCTGAAATATATAAATGGGTCAAATTTAATATGAACAGCATTTTAAGGGTTAAAGTCCGTGTAAAGTAAGAATAAATATGTGTTCTGAGTTTAACATACCACAGAAAAGTGTGTTGTTAACCACCCTGCCAAATTTGAATGATTAAAAAAATCGCCAAATATATGAAATTAGGCTTCAAAGTTGTGTAACAGTCTGCCTATTTTGTCTTCTCCCAAACGCTGCGGGAGTGGCCGCCGAGTCCGCTGAAGCCCCGCCCCCTACCGAGTGTCACCTGTCAATCAAAGTCACCACCTCTACCAAAAACATGGACACTAGGTCTGAGAGCTTTCTGCTGCTAACTCAATGGCTAGCTCGGCGGCTAGCTCGGTGGCTAACTCGGTGGCTAGCTTGGCTGCTAGCTCGGCTGCAAGCTCGGAGGCTAACTCGACGGCTAGCTCGGCGGCTAACTCAGCTAACTGGCTAACTGTAGACTGTAGTAGTAGTATTGGTTATTGGCCACGTTACGTAACGCAGCGGTGATTTTCAGATCCGCCCATTAAATCCAGACACAGAAATCTTGAAACAGTTTACTGTAATAACTATAATAGTTAATGTCTAAATTACATTATGGTGCTGTACGTTTATCACAGTAATTACTATTAAATTTACTGTAAAATTCAGAATAATCACCCACCATGCATTATAAAAGTGTGATTACATAGTTTATTGTAAGAATTTACTCTAAAAACCTGCTGATTGTTAACAGTGTAGTTACAGATATTAAGATGTAATGTTTCAGGAAGTTTTTGTAAACTATAGAAACTCGTTTGATGTTCAGTATCGATCAGTTTGATTGGAAAAGACTGTAATTAACTTTCATACTTAATGGGAATAAATGGAGATAAATGGAGATAAATGGGAATAAATGGGAATAAATGGAGATAAATGGAAATAAATGGAGATAAATGGAAATAAATGGGAATAAATGGAAATAAATGGAAATAAATGGGAATAAATGGGATTAAATGGAGATATATGGAAATAAATGGAGATAAATGGAAATAAATGGAGATAAATGGAGATAAATGGAGATAAATTGAGATAATTGGAAATAAATGGAAATAAATGGAGATAAATGGGGATAAATGGAGATAAATGGAAATAAATGGAAATAAATGGAGATAAATGGAAATAAACGGAAATAAATGGAGATAAATGGGAATAAATGGAGATAAATGGAAATAAATGGGGATAAATGGAGATAAATGGAAATAAATGGACATAAATGGAAATAAATGGAGATAAATGGAGATAAATTGAGATAATTGGAAATAAATGGAAATAAATGGAAATAAATGGAGATAAATGGGGATAAATGGAGATAAATGGAAATAAATGGAAATAAATGGAGATAAATGGAAATAAACGGAAATAAATGGAGATAAATGGGAATAAATGGAGATAAATGGAAATAAATGGGGATAAATGGAGATAAATGGAAATAAATGGACATAAATGGAGATAAATGGGAATAAATGGAGATAAATGGAAATAAATGGAAACAAATGGAGATAAATGGGAATAAATGGAGATAAATGGAAATAAATGGGGATAAATGGAAATAAATGGGGATAAATGGGAATAAATGGAGATAAATGGAAATAAATGGGGATAAATGGAGATAAATGGGAATAAATGGAGATAAATGGAAATAAATGGGGATAAATGGACATAAATGGAAACAAATGGGGATAAATGGGAATATTTACTTCTGACAGCCTTTAAAATACTCTTATTTTTATACCCAATCATGTTTTTAACCTTTTGCCAATTAACCTCATTAGTTTCTTTTAAGCATAACTCACTTTTCCCGCCTTTTGTTCCCTCCATCCAAACTTTTCTGAGACTTGTTTTGCTGCCATCAAATTAAAAATGAGCTCATATTTTATTCATGATGTAATATTTTTTCATTTCATGCTCTATTGTGAATAAAATATGAGTTTATCAGATTTGAAAATCACTGCATTCTGGTTTTATTTACATTTTAAACAGTGTTTCTATTACTTTTCTAACCCTTTCCATGAGGTTGAAGATGCACAGTGAGACGGATTCTTGATCATCGCTCTTTACACGGCGGCGACCAAAGTCCAGAAGTCCAAACGCCTCTGAAAAATATTCCTGTTGCCAAACCGCAGCGCGTCTGTTTGATCGGTCAACACTGACTGAGGTTCAAAGTGATGAAGCATGAAATATCACCCACATGCTGCTGATTCATCTCTCTGGGTTTTATTATTTCATGAGGTAAAATATTCAGAGGAGTGGAAATATAAAGTAAGAGCAAATTAAATACAGGGAAGTAAAAGTGCTCCAAAATCTAAAAGATCTATATAGTTGTAAATATGAAAGAATATGTGAGTTTCTGCCTTTATTACTATATTTAACCTTCGTGTCGTCCTTCCTCCCTTCCTCTTTTCCTTTCTCCCTCCCTCCTTCCTTCTTTCCTCCCTCCCTCCTACCTTCCTTCCTCCCTCCTTTCCTTCCTTCTTCCTCCCTTCCTTCCTTCCTCCCTCCTTTAATTCCTTCTTCCTCCTTTCCTTCCCTCTTCCTCCCTCCTTTCCTTCCTTCTTCCTCCGTTCCTTCCTTCCTCCGTCCTCCCTTCCTTCCTTTCCTTCCTCCTTTCCTTCTTTCCTTCCCTCCTTCCTTCCTCCCTCCTTTCCTTCCTTCTTCCTCCCTTACATCCTTCTTCCTTTGTTCCTTCCTTCCTTCCTCCCTCCCTTCCTTCCTTCTTTGTCCCTTCTTCCCTCCTTTCCTTCCTTCTTCCTCCCTTCCTTCCTCCCTCATTTCCTTCCTTCTTCCTCGGTTCCTTCCTTCCTCCCTCCTTTCCTTCTTTCTTTCTCCCTTCTTCCCTCCTTTCCTTCTTTCTTCTTCCCTTCCTTCCTCCTTTCCTTCTTTCTTCCTCCCCTCCTTCCTTCCTTCTTCCTCCCTTCCTTCGTTGACCCGGGAGGACGACAGGAAGGTTAATATGCTTGTACTCATCTTTTTTTTCTATTACTTCTCTTTTAAAACTTGATGATTTGTGTATTTTGCCGCCTTGTGAAGAACTTTGTAAACTTAGATTTTAAAAAGGTGCTCTATGAATAAAGTTTATGATTTAATTATTTAAATCATAAGTAAGTGGAGTGTAAATGTGTGTTCAGAGCAATGTGCATGTGTGTGTGTGTGTGTGTGTGTGTGTGTGTGTGTGTGTGTGTGTGTGTGTGTGTGTGTTCATGTGATGAAACACTGACCAGTGATTGAGCAACAAGGTCTGATACACCTGTGTGTGTGTGTGTGTGTGTGTGTGTGTGTGTGTGTGTGTGTGTGTGTGTGTGTGTGTAAGTATGTGTGTGTGTGTGTGTGTGTGTGTGTGTGTGTGTGTGTGTGTGTGTGTGTGTGTGTGTGTAAGTGGGTCAGTGTGCTCGTCCTTAAACTAACAGAAGGATCTATTATTAGCAGCCGCTGGAGCCTTGTGGGTCAGTCACCTCCTTCACCTTCACCCTCCTCCACCCTGAGTCACGCTGCCAGTGTGTGATTCACACAGAGTTTAGTCAGAGTCACAGTTCATATTATATTATATAGCAGCTTATAAGTAACTAAGTACATTTAATCAAATACTGTGTTTAAGTACAGTTTGAGGTACTTGTACTTTACTGCAAACTAGCTCCACCTCCAGCAGCTACAACAGTAACATGCTGCTCTAACACTGATGCTTCACTATTAATAATCTAATGATGTCATAATAATAATATATCAGTCAGAGGACCAAACCACTACTTTACTGTAATACTGCATACTACATCACTCATAATACTGCAGTACTTTTACTGTAATACTGCATACTACATCACTCATAATACTGCAGTACTTTACTGTAATACGGCATACTACATCACTCATAATACTGCAGTACTTTTACTGTAATACTGCATACTACATCACTATAATACTGCAGTACTTTTACTGTAATACTGCATACTACATCACTATAATACTGCAGTACTTTTACTGTAATACTGCATACTACATCACTCATAATACTGCAGTACTTTTACTGTAATACTGCATACTACATCACTCATAATACTGCAGTACTTTAACTGTAATACTGCATACTACATCACTCATAATACTGCAGTACTTTTACTGTAATACTGCATACTACATCACTATAATACTGCAGTACTTTTACTGTAATACTGCATACTACATCACTCATAATACTGCAGTTCTTTTACTGTAGGAGGATTTTTCATGTAGTACTTTTACTTGTAATGGAGTATTTGTACATCGCAGTAAAGTTAAATGTTGAGCAGCTTTTAACTGAGACTTTACTGTAAATGAGGAAACACAGTTTGAATCCACAGAGCGGCTCCTCGTCCTGATAACCGTCTCTGTTCTTTAAATACAACAAGCTCCACTCTGGGATCAGATTTCATTGTTCTCTCCCTTCAGAGCTACAGTTTGTAGATGTGTGTAACCAACATGTGACTCAGCACAGAGCTCTCAGGCTGCATTCAGCAGAATCACATGATCAAATAGAAAGTGAAGGTCAGACAGTCGTTGCCTCTGAGAGCTGAAATGGCGCAGAGAGATCAGCTGGACCGAGAATCCTTCTCTTGTGTGATCTGTCTGGATCTACTGAAGGATCCGGTGACTACTTCCTGTGGACACAGCTACTGTATGAGCTGTATTAAAACACATTGGGATGGAGAGGCTCAGAGAGAGATCTACAGCTGCCCTCAGTGCAGACAGACATTCACACCGAGGCCTGTCCTGAAGAAAAACACCATGTTTGCAGCTTTAGTGGAGCAGCTGAAGAAGACTGGACTCCAAGCTGCTCCTGCTGATCACTGCTATGCTGGACCTGAAGATGTGGCCTGTGATGTCTGCACTGGGAGGAAGCTGAAAGCCTTCAAGTCCTGTCTGACCTGTCCTGCCTCTTACTGTGAGAATCACCTCCAGCCTCATTATGATGCAGCTCCATTAAAGAAACACAAGCTGGTGGAGCCCTCGGAGAAGCTCCAGGAGAACATCTGCTCTCGTCATGATGAGGTGATGAAGATATTCTGCCGTACAGATAAGAAGAGTATCTGTTATCTGTGCACTATGGAGGATCATAAAGGCCACGACACAGTCCCAGCTACAGCAGAAAGGACTGAGAGGCAGAGAGAGCTCGAGGTGAGTCGACTAAACATCCAGCAGAGAATCCAGGACAGAGAGAAAGATGTGAAGCTGCTTCAACAGGAGGTGGAGGCCGTCAGTCTCTCTGCTGATAAAGCAGTGGAGGACAGTGAGAAGATCTTCACTCAGCTGATCCGTCTCCTCCAGAAAAGAAGCTCTGATGTGAAGCAGCAGATCAGATCCCAGCAGGAAACTGAAGTGAGTGGAGTCAAAGAGCTTCAGGAGAAGCTGCAGCAGGAGATCACTGAGCTGAAGAGGAAAGACGCTGAACTGAAGCAGCTCTCACACACAGAGGATCACAACCAGTTTCTACACAACTACCCCTCAGTGTCACAACTCAGTGAACCTACAGACTCATCCAGCATCAATATCCGTCCTCTGAGATACTTTGAGGATGTGACAGCAGCTGTGTCAGAGCTCAGAGATAAACTACAGGACATCCTGAGGGACAAATGGACAAACATCTCACTGACAGTGACTGAAAAGGTTTTACTGCCAGAACCAGAACCCAAGACCAGAGCTGAGTTCTTACAATATTCACGTGAAAACATTCTGGATCCAAACACAGCAAACACACATCTGTTATTATCTGAGGGGAACAGAAAAGTAAAATATACAGAACAACATCAGTCTTATTCTAGACACACAGACAGATTCACTGATCAGTGGCAGGTCCTGAGTAGAGAGAGTCTGACTGGACGTTGTTACTGGGAGATGGAGTGGAGAGGGTTAGGGGTAGGAGTTGAGATAGCAGTCGCATACAAGAATATCAGCAGAGCAGGACGTGAATCTCTATTTGGACGTAATGACAAATCTTGGTCTTTATATTGTTACACTAACAGTTATGGATTTTACTTCAACAACATTAAAACTACCGTCTCAGTTCCTGCTTCCTCCAGAGTCGGAGTGTACCTGGATCACAGAGCAGGTATTCTGTCCTTCTACAGCGTCTCTGAAACCATGACTCTCCTCCACAGAGTCCAGACCACATTCACTCAGCCTCTCTATGCTGGATTTAGGATTATTCCTTACTTTTGTATGAGCGACTCAATTGAGTTGTTGTAAGTGAAATAGACAGAAGTCATTTCAGACTTCATGTGTCAGATGTTGTAATTCTTCATGTTTTTGTCTCCATGTTTCTGAGCTGCTCAGAGATCAGCTGACATGCTAATAGTGATATTCAACACTTTGTTTACTTTATGTTTGATTGATATTATCAGTTTCTTTAAATGTGACTTTTTCCTGTGTGTTTTTCTCCATGGAGGCTCTCACTGCTCATCACCATGTTTTTAACTTCTCTTTGTTCTAAATGTTAGTTTCATGTTTGTATTGATGTATTTGTGTCTGTTGTTTCTGAAACAGAGAAAACAGCAGAACTTCCTTCATCACAGATATTTTGTTCTCATCACTTTGTAAATTCATAAAGAAATGTTCAATCAAACTGTAATGATCATGATAATAATCATTAATGATGTTCTTGTACATAGCTGACATTCTGGGTTAAACTAACTGACTGTGTGGATGAAGTCAATCTGAACATGAAATCATTGATCACACTTTACTGATTGGATGTGTGAACAATCTGAAGCTTCAATAATCAATAAAGATCATTTTTATCAGCAGTGATCAAAGTGTTTTCTTCTTTTACTGTAATACTGCATACTACATCGCTCATAATACTGCAGTACTTTACTGTAATACTGCATACTACATCACTATAATACTGCAGTACTTTTACTGTAATACTGCATACTCACTCATAATACTGCAGTACTTTTACTGTAATACTGCATACTACATCACTATAATACTGCAGTAGAAACATGTTGATACCTTTAATATAAAAGACAAACAGCAGATTTTTCACATTTGGTAAGTTTTTATTTGCTGAACTCAAACTGACATTAAAAGATAAACGGAGACGTCAGACAGATGATCAATAACTGATTCTTTTATGTTTCAGTGCTAACATTCAGAAATCTGCATGTTCTTCTTTCAGTTTTGTGTCTTTTATAGTGAAACCTTTTTCTTTAATTGGCAGCAGAGTTTTTATGATGATGTAATAAAACATTTAATTAACAGTTTGGCTGCAACTCTCAGACATGGAAAGACAAGTTTAGGAAAATAATGATCATAATTACACTTTTATTTGGAGAATAAAGTTGTAATATTTCAATAATAAAGTCAAACATTTATGAGCTTTAGTATTCTGACCTTTGACCTCTTTAACACAGAACACATGACTGATGTTTTAAATCCAATATTTTCACCTTTTTTCTCACAGTTACAACTTTTCCCGCAAAAATTCTGCTTTTTTCTTGAAATATTTTTTAACCCTCCTGTTGTCCTGAGTCAAGGAAGGAAGGGAGGGAGGAAGGAAGGAAGGAGGGAAGGAAAGAAGGAGGGAGTGAAATAAGTAGGGAGGGAGGGAGGAAGGAAGGAAGGAAGGAAGGGAGGGAGGAAGGAAGGGAGGAAGAAGGAAGGAAGGGAGGAAGAAGGAATGAAGGAAGGGAGGAACGAAAGAAAGGAGGGAGGGAAAGAAGGAGGGAGTGAAAGAAGTAGGGAGGGAGGGAGGAAGGGAGGAAGGAAGGAAGGAAGGGAGGGAGGAAGGAAGGGAGGAAGAAGGAATGAAGGAAGGGAGGAACGAAAGAAAGGAGGGAGGGAGTACAGGAAAGAAGGAAGGGAGGAAGGAAAGGAAAGAAGGAAGGAAGGAAGGTAGGAGGGAGGGAGAAAGGAAAAGATGACAGAGGATAGAAGGAAGGGAGGAAGGTAGGGGGGAGGAAAGAAAGAGAGAAGGATGGAGGGAGGAAGGACAGAAGGAAAGGAAGGAGGAAAGGAAAGAAGGAGGGAGGGAGGAAGGAAGGAGGAGGGAAGGAAAGAAGGAGGGAGGGAGGAAGGAAGGACAGAAGGAAGGAAGAAAAGGGGATGGAGGAAGGAAAGAAGGAAGGGAGGAAAGAAAGAAAGAGAGAACATCTTGGCTGAACTCTTGTTTCTAACAGTTTAATCGTCCTTCGTACCCGACTGCAGCATCATGTGACTCATCTGAACTCTTTTACTATTGGTCTATTTGAGTGTAAACAGCTGTTTCTGTCATTTCTCACATCTCTTAGTTTTATATATATATTGATAATCTTGTGCAGGATCAGCTAATTGTGCGCTTTTTTAAATACAAAAATAACACTAGAAAGAAAAGAGAAACTCCTCTGAGGGAAGCACCGACCAGTCAGCTGTTATGAGTCAGTTAATGAGACTCTTCCTCACTTTTCACATCTTTAAATGTCTTTTTTCTTATTTTTCTGTCATTTCTCTGTTTCCATCCTTTATAATCACTCATACTGTCATTTAATTAGAGTTTGGCTGAATGTGATGGACCCAAATACTGGATTCTTACACACTGACTGTAAATATAACAGTTATAATAATAAGCAAGTTGCAAAATACATCTGCTCTTAACACCTGAAACATGATTAAAGGTTTTAATGTTTAAGTTTAGACGGACAGTTAAAGGTTTAATGTTCGAGACAGACAGTCGTTGTTTTGGTTTAATGTGGAAAAGAAAGTTTTAATCTTAATATTACTTCATCTTTTTTGTTGCCACTCAGACGGTTAAATGAGTAAAAGCTTCTTATTCTGTCTGGTTCTTTTAGACTCTGAACGAGCTTCACAGGTTGAGTCAACATCCTGAACTTTAAGCAGCGTTCAGCCTCCTTGAACACTTTCCTATGAGCTGCGTGCAAATGAAACAGATCAAATATCAGCAGGATTTGTCTGATTTTAACTCTAAAAGCAACAAAAAAACCAGTCAAAGTGAAATGAAACAAATAAATGAGTCTTTGGTTAAACTTTCACTGCTTTTTCAGTCTTTTAAATTGAATTTTTTCTTGAGATATCAAATTTGTTCAGTGTCAAATTAATGAAATGTTGGTTTTTAAGTCAAATTATCATTTTTTCTCTCACACATAATGACTGAAGTCTGTGTTTCTAACGGTATTATTGACCTTTATACTCAGCTGTTGCATCATGTGACACGTTTGAGTCTTTATATTTAATCTCTTTCATCTTAGACTGTTATTGTTATTAGAAATGTGTTTTTTGTTACAGTTTTTATGGAAGAAATGATCAATCGAGACAGTGAAAATAATCATTAGGCAGCTTCGCTTTAAGTAGAGGAACCTTTAAACACCGTCTGATCAATCAGTCCGATACCTGATCAATAATCAGTAACAGCCAGGTAACGTCTGATCGGTGCATCCCTAAAGAAAAGAAAAGTCTAAACTCCTCCAGACAAACTTCAGGTATTTCACAGCTTTACTCCCACAATGCATCTCTCTCCTCCATCCAAACATAAACATCGTCTAACAGGAGGAAGAAGAAGAAGCTGATTGGTCGTCTGCTGTGATTGGGGGGGAGGGGGGACTGGTTCGTCTCTGATGTCACATCCTGTTTGCTGGGACGGTCCTCCTGCAGAGGGGTGGGGGGGAGGGGGGGAGTTAACCCTCCACCACGATCTTCTGAGCCTCGTACATTTTCCCCACACACACCTGCAGCAGAGAAGAAGAAGATTTCATTCGTTAGTTCATCGTGTTTCTGTCCAATATTCACTCTGATTTTACTCTCTATCAACTCCTGAGAGGAATATCTGGGTCTTATTGGGCTTTTCCCATAGACTGTATATAAGAAATGGACGTAACATCCGTGACGTCACCCATTGGTTTGTGGACTGCTGCTCGGAGGCCAATAGTATCGGATCTGAGCAGCGCCATGTTGAAAATTTCAGGTGCATGCTGGGAAAAATAAAAACAGGGATTCTACTTATATGGGCATCAGGAGGAGCATGAGGCGCCCTCCTGAACCTGTGAACCAATCAACCTGTCAATCACCACGTAGCCACGCCCTAATGCATACCCTGCTTTATCGTCACATATAAAATCAGGGAGGCCAAAATGTCCCAAATGAACATCATACTGCATTGAAGAAGGCTTTAAACTAGCGATTGAGACCATAAACACATTTTGAAAACGTTTACTGAGGTTAGAAATCAAGTGAGAAGTTGGTGAATTCTCCATTGACTTGTATTCATTCATTCATTTTTTTCTGCTTCTCCATCAGGGATAGTACCTGGTACCTGGTGCTTTTTTAGTATCTGCTCTGGTGAGGTTCCAAGCGAGCCGAGCCGATACTAAATATGACGTCAACAGACTGCCGGCCACTGATTGGTCAGAGAGTCATCACTAGGGTTAGGTACCTTTCACATTTAAACTGATACCAGTACCGGTACTGGCACCCAGTGTTTGGTATCAGTACCCAACGGTACTTCATTTCAGTACTTTAATGTAAATCTGTAACTCTTGAAGTATCAACCCAACAAAATCCTAAAACTCTTACTTTAAAATTGTATGCCTATATTTATTTTGAACATTTAAAAAAAAAAACAATATAAGAAGGTATGAAAATATGAACATATAAAAATAGACTATAATTATCAAACACAATGTGAAATGTTAGTGGTAGCTGTCCAGAAAAGATCATTTTAACACAACATATGCGTATAAAACGACGTCACAGCAGTTTAATGCAGCGTTGCTATGACGACCCTGCTCACATTGCGGAGGATTGTGATGGAAAGGGACCTGGTACCAAAACCCAGTAGAGTAGAGTAATGCTAGAACTGTATAGTGGAAAAACCCCTTTAAGCTGCTAAATGCTCCACTATGTTCACCAGCTAGTCTACAGATAACTGGGTCTGTAGCAGGTAGAGTACAGTGGCTTATTTTTTTTTTACAGCTATTCTCTGAAAACGTCACTATGAGAGCTCTGAGAGTGAACCAGAACAGTAAAGTTGCTGCCAGACAGTTAAACGATGAGCTGAAACTCAACTATAAAGCTTTATATAGTTGAGTTTCAGCTCATCATAACTGCCAATGACCTGCAAATGACCTCACGTGTCAACAGTTCCGTTGCCATGACAACCGAAAGCAAAGTTCCGGAATTTTCCTCAAAGAGCGAATGACAGAGAGGATGATGTCATAGAAATATATGTTCTAGATACTTTAACACATTACACAGTAAATACTGCAGGATTCAGCAGTGAAGGAAACAGTTTAACCATCACATGTTCTTCACATGGTGGAAACTCATCTTTAAAAACTAATTATTATATATCTTAATAGCTAGAATTACTTTTTTTTTAATAATATAGTGTAGTCTAATGTGAAAATTCAGACAAGTGTCATCATCTCTGCAGCTTTATGAAGCTGTTTAGTCTCATTTAGCTGCTAGTTTAAGTTTGTTTTATTTAGTTTTTTTGTATTTAGGAAGTTTTTATTCTCACCTGACAGAGAAGACATGTTATAGAAATATATGTTATAGATACTTTAAGCTGCAGAGTCTCTGATAATTCTCTGTAGGTTCATCAAACACATGAAACACTGACAGAGGAGACTGTGTTGATATTAAATATAGATTATATAGATGAGCTGTTCCAATAAAGGGTTAACTAACATGTCAAAGTGTCCTGATGGTGGCGCTGCAGGACAGTGTGTGTGTGTGTGTGTGTGTGTGTTGTGTCAGTATTACGCAGCTGAACTTTGTGGTCAAATAGAAAAGCCAATTACAGTTGAGTGTGATGATGCTGTCAGTGTACTGTAGGTACAAACTGTGTGTGTGTGTGTGTGTGTGTGTGTGTGTGTGTGTGTGTGTTTGTATGAGTGTATTTCTGTGTCATAGTTCATAATTGATTTTTCTTTTTCTTTTTTTAACACACCGTCTGAACATGGAGTCGTTGTACTTTAGTGTCTCTTTGAACACTAAGTTCAGTGTTTGTGACATCAGTGACTGAGGACAACCTGTACACACATTACATTATATTATTATTATATTATATTATGTTATATTATATTGTTATTATATTATATTATAGTATGTTATATTATATTATTATTATATTATAGTATGTTATATTATATTGTTATTATATTATGTTATATTATATTATAGTATGTTATATTATATTATTATTATATTATGTTATATTATATTATTATTATATTATATTATTATTATATGATATTATATTATAGTATGTTATATTATATTATTATTATATTATATTATGTTATATTATATTATAGTATATTATATTATATTATATTATAGTATGTTATATTATATTATATTATATTATAGTATGTTATATTATATTATATCATAGTATGTTATATTATATTATTATTATATTATATTATAGTATGTTATATTATATTATATTATATAGTTTTGGTTATTTCTAACTTTTAACTGGTTTATTTTATCATATATTATTTCATGTTTCTTTCTTGTTTATGTTGTATTTATATGTATTTGTATTTTACATTTAATAATATTAATAATAAGCTTTATTTATAGAGCACCTTTTATACGAGGGATGTTACTCAAAATGCAGCAATTAAAAAAAAAAAAATAAAACATTTAGTTAAAATAAGTTAAAATGACACAAATTAAACACCAGATTAAATAAATATGTTTTCACATTTCTTAATAACTTTGGGATATAATTAAAGAAAGTTACACTTCCTGTTTCTATCACTAACCGTCTGCTACACACACTAAAACTACACAGAGAAGCTTCACATTAAACATCTGGACTGTTTCTATCAGAGATGAAGTTAAAGTTACAGTAAGTCCCCACAAGTGAGGTGAGACTGTGTGTGTGTGTGTGTGTGTGTATGTATATGTGTGTGTGTGAGTGTGTATGTGTGTGTATGTGTATATGTATATGGGTGTATATGTGTGTGTGTGTGTGTGTATGTGTGTATGTATGTGTGTGTGTGTGTATGAATATGTATCTGTACATGTGTGTGGGGTATGTTTATGTGTGTGTGTGTGTGTGTGCGTGTGCATGTGTGCATTTGTTTGTGTACATGTACGTGTATGTATGTGTGTGTGTGTGTGCATGTGTATGTATATGTATCTGTACATGTGTGTGGGGTATGTTTATGTGTGTGTGTATATGTGTGCATTGTTTGTGTACATGTATGTGTGTGTGTGTATCTGTACGTGTGTGGTTGTATCTCTGCAGAACCACCAGGGGGCGCAGTCTGCTCACAAATCACTGAGATACCTCCTCATCACTTCTCTCCCTCTCTCTCTCTCTCTCTCTCCCCCCCTCCTCTCCTCCCTCCATCACAGGAAGCCCTCTCAGGCCCCGTGTGTGTGACGTGCTGATTGGCTGGCGTGTGGCGTAAGAGGGAGGGGTGTGGCGGCTCTCTCGACCAATCAGCAGCGAGGAGGTTTGGCTCTCATGTAAATTGTTGCGGCTGAGACTCAAACAAAGAGATTCATCTGTTCATCCCTCTATCTTTCATCCCTTCATCCCTCTATCTTTCATCTGTTCATCCCTCTTTCTTTCATCTGTTCATCCCTCTATCTTTCATCCCTTCATCCCTCTATCTTTCATCTGTTCATCCCTCTATCTTTCATCCCTCTATCTTTCATCTGTTCATCCCTCTATCTTTCATCCCTCTATCTTTCATCCGTTCATCCCTCTATCTTTCATCCGTTCATCCCTCTATCTTTCATCCCTTCATCCCTCTATCATTCACCTGTTCATCCCTATCATTCATCTGTTCATCCCTCTATCTTTCATCCCTTCATCCCTCTATCATTCACCTGTTCATCCCTCTATCTTTCATCTGTTCATCCCTCTATCTTTCATCTGTTCATCCCTCTATCTTTCATCCCTTCATCCCTCTATCTTTCATCCCTTCATCCCTCTTTCATCTGTTCATCCTTCTATCATTCACCTGTTCATCCCTCTATCTTTCATCTACATCATCTCTCTGTTTCTCTTTATCTCTTTTCATCTGTTCATTTCTTTCTTTATCTCTTTATTTCTTTCTCTTTATCTCTTTTCATCTGTTTTCTTTCTCTTCATTCTCATCCCTCCATCTCCTTCCTTCATGAATAATAAAAGGCGATCTCTAAATAAAAAACATTTAAACATTTCATTCATTTTTCTAAATATCACAGTTATAACGAGATCAGCGGGTCGGCAGCTAATGGAAGCAAAGCATGCTGGGATATCGAGTTCTAACCGGCGGATAAAGTCGTAGTTTCATTCTGCTGCCTGCTGATTGGCTTGCTGTTTTATTTATATATTTATATTTTATGAAATGTTTTAATCTTTTTAAACAGATGAGATTATAAAGATGACATGAAACACGGGACAGAAACATAAATAGAGAAATATATAAAATAAAAAGTCCTAACTGTCACTAAAATATTAATATTATTACTTTTTTAATGTTTCCACATGAGGATGAAACGTTTCCTGCTCGGCCTCAACAACCTAATTATTATTTCTATTTTACTGTTTTATTTATATTTATATTCTATCATCATTAATATATATTTTTAGGCAATATTTTGCATTATTTATTGTTTATTTGTGTTTATTTGTGTTTATTCTGGATGTAAATCTTGCATATAAACACATTTATATATTGCAGATTTATTTTAACGGAGATCTTGTTTACTGTATATATTATTTTATTTATTTATTTTATTTTGTCTTATTTATTATTATTATTGGTTCTAGTTTTAGTGACTTTATAATCTTATATTATTTGTATTTTGCATTTATTCAATCATCTTTTTACTTTCTCTTCTACCAGCTGATACTCATTGTTTATGTTTCTGTAATATATTTAACCCTCCTGTTGTCCTCGAGTCAAGGAAGGAAGGGAGGGAGGAAGAAGGAAGGAAAGGATGGAAAGGGGGAAGAAGGAAGGAATGGAGGAATGGAGGAAGGAGGTAGGGGAGGAAGGAAGGTAGGAGGGAGGGAGGAAATAAGGAAGGAAGGAAGGAAGGTAAGGGGAGGAAAGAAAAAGAGAAGGAAGGAGGGAGGAAAGGGAGGAAGGTAGGAAGGAGGGAGGGAGGAAAGAAGGACAGAAGGAAGGAAAGTAAGGAAGGAAGGAGGGAAGGGGGGAGGAAAGAAAGAGAGAAGGAAGGAGGGAGGAAAGGAAGGAAGGGAGGAAGGGAGGAAGGAGGGAGGAAAGAAGGACAGAAGGAAGGAAGGAAGGAAAGTAAGGAAGGAAGGAAGGATGGAGGAAAGAAGGAAGGAAAGAAGGACAGAAGGAAGGAAGGAACAGTCAAAACAGACGGGATCAATTTGACCCGTTTTAATTGTAAAGTTTGTTGTTATTGTGTTTTTAAATGTATAGTTTAGTTTTTAAGGCAGCACTATTTAACAGCAGATGTGACTTCCAGTAAAAACATAAACTATCAAAGCTTCATAAATAACTCTACATAAAGACAATGATCAGAGTTATAATAACAGGAAGTTAAACTTAGCTCATCTCACACTCGTCTCTCGCTGAGTCGTGACTGACTGACCTGAAGTCTTTACTCCCACCAGGCAGGAGGAGTAAGATTAACATAAGACTGCTGCACCGAGTCCACGCTGACTGCAGGCTGGAGACTCTAGCTCAGATAGTACAGACAGAGAGAGAGAGAGAGAGAGAGAGACAGAGAGAGAGACAGAGAGAGAGAGAGACACAGAGAGAGAGAGAGAGACAGATAGAGAGACAGAGAGAGAGAGAGAGAGGGAGAGAGAGAGAGACAGAGAGAGAGAGGGAGAGAGAGAGAGACAGAGACAGAGAGAGAGACAGAGAGAGAGAGAGAAAGAGAGAGAGAGAGAGAGACAGATAGAGAGACAGAGAGAGAGACAGATAGAGAGAGACAGATAGAGAGAGAGAGAGAGAGAGAGAGAGACAGATAGAGAGAGAGAAAGAGAGAGATAGAGAGAGAGAGAGATCTCACTCTGATTCAACATCTAGGTTAACCCCTAGACTGTATATAAGAAATGGACGTAACATCCGTGACATCACCCATTGGTTTGTGGACTGCTGCTCGGAGGCCAATAGTATCGGATCTGAGCAGCGCCATCTTGAAAATTTCAGGTGCATGCTGGGAAAAATAAAAACACAGATTCTACTTATATGGGCATCAGGAGGAGCAAGAGGACGGAGCGGGGGAGGTTGCGAGGGCTTGATCTACCACAGTCTACACCGGGCAACCTGGTGATGCTAACCGAGTTAGCTGTTACGACTATAACCACAAAACTCCGGAGAAAACTGTCGGTGTGAAACAAGTTCACGACTATTTCCTGAAGTCTATCTGTCCTCCTGAACCTGTGAATCAATCAACCTGTCAATCACGGTTCCTTCTTCCTTTCCTTCCTTCTTCCTCCCTTCCATCCTTCTTTCCTTTCCCACTCCTCCCTTCCTCCCTCGCTTCCTTCTTTCCTCCATCCTCCCTCCTTTCCTTCTATATTCCTACCTTCCTTTCTTCCTCCCAATCCTCCCTCGCTTCCTTCTTTCCTTCCTCCCCTCCTTCCTTCCTCCTTTCCTTCCCACTCCTCCTTTCCTCCCTCGCTTCCTTCTTTCCTTCCTCCCTTCCTTCTTGACTCGAGGACAACAGGAGGATTAAACTCTTTCTGCTCTCTGAAAACGTATTTAAGGATTAATCACCAATCATGACTGATGAGGTTTTCATCAATGATTTGTCGTTCTGAAATTATAGAGAGTAATTATGAGGAGATTCTGTGAAATGCCCAAATATGAACAGTATGTCTTAAAGCAGCAGTCATGTGTCTGTATGAGCAGTGGAAGAAGGTTTTCCTCTCTGTCATCTTTCCTTCTCTTCATGTTTTCAGTTTGAATGAAGCTGCATTCATATATCTCTCTGAGTGTGATGGTTGGAGATCAGAGTGGAAGCAGAGACTGAAGCTTCACACCTGAAACCCTGCAGGTGTGAAGCTTCATGTTAGTGAGAGATGTCACTTAAAGGAAAAGTTCACAATTCTTCAAATCTGTCTTAACCTTCCTGTCGTCCTCCAGGGTCAAATTCACCCCGTCTGTTTTGACCGTTCCTTCTTTCCTCCCTCCGTTCCTTCCTTCTGTCCTTCCTTCCTCCCTCCCTCCTTCTCTTTCTTTCCTTCCTCTCTCTTTCCTCCCTGCCTTCTTTCCCTCCCTCCCTCCCTCCTTCCTTTCCTTCCTCCCTTCCTTCGTCCTTCTTTCCTTCCTTCCTCCCTTCCTACTTTTTTCCTCCCTCCCTCCTACCTTCCTTCCTTCCTCTGTCCTTCTTTCCTCCCTTCCTTCCTTCTTTTTTCCTCCCTCCCTCCTACCTTCCTTCGCTTCTTTCCTGTCCTTCCTTTCCTCCCTCCCTCCCTTCCCTCCTCCCTCCTTTCCTTCCTTCTTCCTCCCTTCCTTCCTTCTTCCTCCCTTCCATCCTTAACTCGAAGACAAAAGGAGGGTTAAGACACATTTTAATAATTGTGAACTCGTCCTTTTTTCAACCATCACAACAGAATATATCTTAAGTGCCTTAAATTTGCACCATGATCCTCTTTATTTCCAACACACCTCCATTAATCTATCAGGCCTCACCTGAAAGTAACACTGGGAGTCTTTAGGTAAAGTATTGTAAGTTTGACGGTAACGTTTAAATTAAGTTAACAGGAAATGATTTGGATGTTTTACTACAGTTTCACTCTGTAGGTGGATGTGAATATCATCCGCAGCGATGTGCAGTTTATGAAGAAACGCCGGCCTGAACAGCAGGAGACAGTAAAAAAAAAATCAAAGTTAAAGAGCTGTTGAAAGTGGGAGGAAAGAGATGATGAGACTGAAAGAAAACCTGGAGGAGGGCAGCTGAGCGGCTCGGAGAAAATGAGATTTCCTTCTTCTGTGAGAGAGAAGAGATGGAGAGGCTCGGAAGAAGGGATGCTGTCAGACGGAAATTCATGGAGAGAGAGAGAGAGAGGAAGAGAGAGAGACAGAGAGGGACAGAAAGAGAGAGAGAGAGAGAGAGAGGGACAGAAAGAGAGAGAGAGAGAGAGAGAGAGAGACAGAGAGAGGGAGAGAGAGAGAGAGGGAGAGAGAGAGAGAGAGAGAGAGAGAGAGAGAGAGGAGAGAGAGAGGAGAGAGAGAGAGAAGAGAGAGAGAGAGAGAGAGAGAGAGAGAGAGAGAGAGAGAGAGGAGAGGGAGGGAGGGAGGGAGGGAGGAGGGAGAGAGAGAGAGAGAGAAGAGAGAGAGAGAGAGAGAGAGAGAGGATGAGAGAGAGAGAGGAGAGAGGAGAGATGGAGAGACGGGGGACGATGAGGGTGCTCAGGTAGATAATGAAACTGAGCAGAAGGAGCGGCTCCACTCGGATCGAGTCTTTTCATTTGTCAGCAGATGAGAGGCGAAGCAGCAGGAAGCAAAAAACACATTTAACTGTCTGACAACTGAACGGATAAATATTTAGTCCTGAGAGTCAAACTGCAGGAGGAGATGAAACCCTGAGAGGAGCATGAGGCGCCCTCCTGAACCTGTGAACCAATCAACCTGTCAATCACCACGTAGCCACGCCCTAATGCATACCCTGCTTTATCGTCACATATAAAAATCAGGGAGGCCAAAATGTCCCAAATGAACATCATACTGCATTGAAGAAGGCTTTAAACTAGCGATTGAGACCATAAACACATTTTGAAAACGTTTACTGAGGTTAGAAATCAAGTGAGAAGTTGGTGAATTCTCCATTGACTTGTATAGAGACGGAAGTCTTTTTGACACCAAAACGGTCGCCCCCTGGTGGCCTTTTGATAGAATGCAGTTTTAAGTTACTTCCTCGTTGGCCTCATTTCAGAGGACCAGAACTCCCCGCCTGCATCTAACACGTCGGTTTCTGTACTTTAGTGACGACATTTAGCGTCATATAATTTTTCGTAACGTCTTAAAGGGAACGATTACACATCTTCATCCCTGATCGAGAGACTCTGTGACAAATGTTGGGTTCAGTGAGTTTACTCCCTCTTACTTTCAAATGTCAGATGAGATAAAGCAATGAAACCGTTTAACCTGCTATTTACACACACACACACACACACACACAACACACACACACACACACACCAGGTGTTTCTGTGGCAACCAACTGGCTTAACATGAAGGTTGAGAAGACGAGAAAGACTTTTAGAGTTTGTGTGTGTGTGTAAAGTGATGATGATGTAAACTTCATCATTACCGTCAATGCAGGAGTGAACACACACACACACACACACACACACACACACACACACACACACACACACACACACACACACACACACAAACACACACCACACACACACACACACACACACACACACACAACACACACACACACCACACCACACACACACACACACACACACAACACACACACACCAAGGCAGCGATGGTGAGACGAAGAGGAGGAGGAGGAGGAAGGCGGGAAGATCAGAGAAAGTGAAACTGAGTCAAAGCATCTTGAGTCGAGGTCGGAACTTGTCAAGAAATTAAAACTTCACATCTTCCTTTCAGTTCGTCTCTTTTTTTCGTTTCTCTCTCGTTGAATTCAAACTCAAATAAACTTTGAATTGTAAAATGCAGCATCGTCTGAGGCTTCGGACTCTAATCTGTCTGCAGGGTCACAGGCAGCGATCTGATTGGCTGCTCATCAAGTTTTAAGTCTGTTCAACTCAATCAGCTGAACATATTTCACCTCAATGTGGACCGAAGAATAACTTCAGAGCTTCACTGACGAGACAAATGTGCTTGTTTCACTTTATTAAAGTCTTGACTTTGTATTGATTCACTTCTGACTCGTCTTAACTGACTTGAAGCCAGACTGTTGACTTGCATCGAGCCTCAAGTTTCACATCTGCTCAGCTAAACCAAGACTTCAGACTTGGACTTTCTCTATTGACTAAAAAACTTGTAACTTCATAATTTTATTCATACTTGTCTTGACTGGCTTGAAACTTGACTCAGGTTCTTTCTACAAGACTCGAGCTTCGATTTTGACTTTTCTTGACTGAACTGAGGTTTAACTTTCATGGTAAGTGTAAGTCTGAAGTTTCAAGCTCGACTTGGACTCATTTCAACTGAGTCACAACTTGACTTGATTGACTTCAGATGCCACTTTTCATTTGACTTTAAATCTGCCTCGTACTTTCACTTGATTGACTTGATCTTTGACTGAGACTTGATTAATTTGAGGTTTGAGACTTGAACTTGTTTGTTTGGTTTGAGGTTCTACATGATTGAATCTTGATTAATTTGAGGTCTATCTTTCGCAGCTTTTTAATCATTTGTGTTACAACTTGGACTTCATTTGATTAACTTGATGTCTAACTTGGATTGATGTTCGACTTGGACTTGTTGATTTATTTGATGCTTGTCTTGTTTGACAGGCCTCTCGCCACATTCATGTCTCAATGGATTTGATATTTGACTTCAATTTGACTAATCTGAGGTTTGACTAGGACTTGTTTTGATTGTTTTGGGGTTGGAATCGACTGAACCTTGATTCATTCGAGGTTTGACATCAACTTGACTCGATTAAATTAAGGTTTGGCTTGATTTAACCTCAGTTTGATTAATCTCAGATTTGATTGACAGGCCTCTTAACCCTGTTCATGTCTCGATGGACTTGATATTTGACTGAAACTTGATTAATTTTAGGTCGGACTCGATTTAATCTCAATTAATTTGTGTTCAACTAGGACTTAAATTGATTAATTTGATGGCTGACTTGGGATTGTCTCGATTAATTTGAGGTTTGACATCAACTTGACTTGATTAGATTGAGGTTTGTCTTGATTTAACCTCAGTTTGATTGATCTAATGTTTGACTAGGACTTGTTTCGATTGGTTTTGAGGTTCTGAGATTAATTGAAAGGCCTCTTACCATGTTCGTTCAGGACTAACTCAGATTTGATTAAAATGAGGTTCAACTTGATTAAATCTTGATTAATTCGAGGTTAATCTCAAGCTCGTACTTCCATAATTTGTGTTCGACTTGGACTTGACTTGATTAATGTGATGTTTGACTTGAACTTGTTGATTAATTTGAGGCTCAACTTGTAACTCGTCTTGATTATATTCATATTTAACTTTGGAGGTAAAAACCCAGGATGGCGTTCCAGCAGCTCTCTCTCTCTCTCTCTGGTTTGAAGTCTGTTACATCTTCATGTGTCTCTGATGGTTCATTAATGTTTAAATTTAACACTCGCAGCACCTTTAATCTGCTGCACTGCATCTCTGCTCGCTGCAGGTCTGAGTCTTGCTCGAGGACACTTCAAGCAGGGTGGCGTCATGTTTCGAAGGACGTCTCCGCATCTCACACATCCTGCTGCTTTGTCTCATGTTAAATCCCATCCAATAACATCGCTTTATTCTCTGATTCTTCCCCTTAAACCCCGCCGCCTTTATCTCCCTCGTTTGTCCCTCTACGCCTGCCTTAATTCGTCCTCTAGTTACCTGCTGATCGAGTGTGTTTGTGAAAGGTGCCTCCCAGACAGACCGCACCGTCAAAATCTCCTTATTTTTACTTTCTTTTCCTCCTTTTCTTTCAGTCGTTTCGCTCGTCTTCTGTCTTCTAGCGATCCGACGCCTCAGCAGTGTATTTATGTGCATGTCGGTGGAGTATTTGAACGTCTCTGTGAAATTTTCCTGTGTGTGTTTTCCCAAGTGGCAGAGTCTCCTATCTGGCGTCGTCTCTCATTTAATTATTCATGTACATTCAAGAGCGCTACAGGCCCGTTTACAACTCTCCTTCTCTGTATCTCTTTTCTCTCTCTCGCTCTCTTTCCTCTTGACATTATAGAAGCAGAGTCGACACTTCTGGCACAACTTCACCGACTTCCAAGGTGCAGAGAGACAGAAAAAAAAAGTCTAAAAAGGTCAAAGCTCCAGCAACACTTGTAGTAAACAGAACAACTTTATTGTTAGGACCGATGGTTTTACAGCTTGCAGCCTTCATTAGAGTCTATTGGGTTGGATAAGTTGGACTTTTCTGTGAATTTAAAATGACAACAATATACTGTCACAATCTAAATCTGTACTGTAAATAGTTATAGATTTGTTTTAACTAATTGCTACATTAATTTAGGTTATGTTGTATCTCTGGGTTAGGGTTAGGTCTTTTGAAGGTACCCCATTGGCTGATACATGTCTGGATGCACCTAATTGGTTAATCCTTTTTGAGTTATCTGCTGCTTTATAACTACCAACTAGGGCTGGACGATATGGACAACATCAAATATCACGATATTTTAGACCAGGGCTCTCAAACATTCGGCCCGCCAAGGAGTCCACTCCAGCCCACTGTCCTTCCTTCCTTCCTTTCATCTTTCCTTCCTTCCTTCCTTTCATCTTTCCATTCTTTCTTCCATCTTTCCTTCCTTCCATTGTCTTTCCTTCCTTCCTTCTATATTTCCTTCCTTAATTCCTTCATTCCTTCCCTCTTTTTAATGATGTGGCCCTCATCAGATCATATTGAATGAAGATGAGTTTGACTCTCCTGTTTTAGACCAAATTCCTCGATATCGATACAATATTGTAGAGACGACTGTCGATGCTTTCACAAAAAATTGACCCAATGAAACAATTATTACGATATCCAATCGATATAATTTCAATATATTGCTCAGCCCTACTACCAACTATTATTTAAATGCTGTTTGTAATGTGTTTTATGACCCTCGTCTTGGTTTTTACGAGCCAGTCGTCCTCTAAGTTTTCAGTATATCTGCACATTTCTAACATCTTTCTGTATCCTGCTGTAACACCAAATTTGCATTGTATTGTATTTTCTTTTATTTGATTGTGTTATATCTTTATGATCTGCTCTGTCTACATCCTCAGCTGCTGACTGGTTTATTTCCGACCTGTTTTATCTCCCTCTTTCCTCCTTAATTCCCGTGTCTGCATCTTTGTCGGTTCAGCTGAATTTTTAAGGAAACTTTATTGGCGTTACTGTCAAAAGTCACTGTTGCCTGAGCGATGCATTACTCTGGAACAATCATAAGAGAATACCAAAAATAAATAAATAAAAAATCAATCCCTCTCTGTCTCTTTCACTTTCTGCTTCTGCTCCCTGATCTCCCAGCTCACTCAATTTAAATTCAAAATATGTGACTTATAAAAAAAAACTCTTCCAGTAAAAAAATCAACCTTTTTCTTTCCTGCAGTCATGAAGAGAACATTTAAACATTTGTAAGAGTTCAGTTGATTCATGGCTTAATGAACTGATCTGACAAGTATTGTGTGTGAACCACGCGGGGAGCTCCGGTCCTCTGAAATGAGGCCAACGCGGAAGTAACTTAAAGCTGCATTCTATCAAAAGGCCACCAGGGGGCGACCGTTTTGGTGTCAAAAGGACTTCCGTCTCTATACAAGTCAATGGAGAATTCACCAACTTCTCACTTGATTTCTAACCTCAGTAAACGTTTTCAAAATGTGTTTATGGTCTCAATCGCTAGTTTAAAGCCTTCTTCAATGCAGTATGATGTTCATTTGGGACATTTTAGCCTCCCTGATTTTATATGTGACGATAAAGCAGGGTATGCATTAGGGCGTGGCTACGTCGTGATTGACAGGTTGATTGGTTCACAGGTTCAGGAGGGCGCCTCATGCTCCTCCTGATGCCCATATAAGTATAATCCCGTGGGTTTTTTTTCCCCCAGCATGCACCTGAAATTTTCAAGATGGCGCTGCTCAGATCCGATACTATTGGCCTTGAGCAGCAGTCCACAAACCAATGGGTGACGTCACAGATGTTACTTCCATTTCATATACAGTCTATGGTGTGGATCTAAAGTCTGATATATCTTCCTCTGTGGTTGTCCAATAATCACAAACTCTTCATTATTAAGAGTTTGGTCATGTTAGTTTGTTTAGAAACAGTGATTTTCAGTCTCTAAAAAGTAGCTCTGTGTAAGACAGACGCTACTGAGCATGTGCAGTAAGCATCTCGTCTTCTCTGCAAAGTTCAATCAGTCTGAACTCTGCGTGGACAGAAGGAGGCGAATCAAATCATGACCAGAAAATGTGTAAATGTGTTTTGCTGCGTTCCATGAAAACATAAATGGGAAGCAAATTTTGTGTGTGACTGCACTGCAGCATCAGAGGAGGGAAAAAAAGAAAGTTGCATCTCGAGTAGTGGGAGAGATGCCTCCCTGCAGCAACACTCATACTAAGGAACACCCTCGTTATATAAGAGACAGGAGCTAAAACAGCCTGTTAACAGACAGAGGCTGAACTGAGCTGCTGCACAAAGGACCAGTAGAAGATAAATAAGGAGTTTTTAAATGATATTAAATCCAAAATGTGTCCAAATGCTGCAAGATGAGTCAAGCCTTCAAGTGTCCATTTCTGCCTTTTTTCACACTGTCAACTTAACTAACTTTGCAATTCTTATTTGAAACTGATTTACACAATTAAAAGAATTTGGATCTGCAACAGACGGATGCTTCAAGTCTGTCCTCTGAAAGTTTTATGATCTTTCTCTCTTTCCCCCCCGACCGCAGAGAACCGATCCTGTCTCCAAAAAAACAACTCGACTGAGACGAGATGAACACTGACACGAAGGCACAATTCAATCTGAAACTTATACTACAGTCGTTTCACTGCTGGAAGACCTTTTGAAGGCCAAACACACACATACATACACACACACACACCACACCACACACGCACACGCACACGCACACACACGCACACACACGCACACACACGCACACACACGCACACACACGCACACACACGCACACACACAGACACAGACACACACACACACAAGCTTTCTACAGTACTGTGTGCAATAGGAACCTCCCTCTGCTCTCCTGTTGTGTGTGTGTGTGTCTCTCTCTCTGTGTGTGTTTGTGTGAGTCTCTCTGTGTGTGTGTCTCTCTTCTGTGCTCTTGTGTGTGTGTGTGTGTGTGTGTGTGTGTGAGTGTGTGTGTGTTACTGTGTTTCTCTATCTGGGTGAGTGTGTGTCTCTCTCTCTGTGTGTGTGGTGTGGTCTCTCTCTCTGTGTGTGTCTCTCTCTGTGTGTGTGTGTGTCTCTCTCTGTGTGTGTGTGTGTGAGAGTGTCTCTCTGTGTGTGTGTGTGTGTGTGTGTGTCTCTCTCTGTGTGTGTGTGTGTGTGTGTGAGAATAACCTTGAAGATCCCCTTCACTCCCACCCACCCAGCCTTTAACGAGCTCGTTTGCCTCTTGTCTTTTTAATTGGCTACAATGACACACGAAGCCCCGCCCACTAGACGTGCGATCAACTAATTAGCTGCTACAGCTCGAGGACATCGGCTTCGACCAATCACGATGCGGTTAGAGAGTAATTGAGCGTTATTAGGCTATGAAGTCGAAGCCACGCCCATTAGGAAATTGACAGAAAACACACACACACACACACACACACACACACACACACAGTATAACAGTAATGAGGAGTTTCTTTGAAAAGCTGCCTTTTCTTAACCTTAATTTTTTCACTTAGAGCACACACTAATTAGAGAGCGAGAAAAGATGAAGGCAAACTGTGCTCACATATCAGAAATATCCGACTGTGTGTGTGCGTGCGTGTGTGTGCGTGCGTGTGGAGTTTCCTCTCTAGCTGCAGGGATTCAGCTGTGAAGCCCCCGTCTCAGTCCGTCGCACCGAGAGACAGAAAAGGGAAAAAAGATGAAAGGAAGAGGAGGATGAAGAGGAAAAAGAGGAAGATAGCTGGTTACAAATTGTGAGATGCTGTTACGCTTCCACTGTTCCCTCTTTTCTTTTTTTTTTTTTGTTCCTTTCTCAGATTCCTTCTTATTTCTGTCCTCGTCTCCGTTTCCTGTTCATCAAAACCCGGAGCAGAAATCCCAACAGACGCCGCCGCTGACAGGATTCACACTAAAAACTTGTTGTCTGTTATTCGTTGTTTTTCATGTTTGCATCGGCTGCTTTAATTCTGGATTCAAGACAGAAAAACAAAACAGAAGTAGTGTTTTGTTTTGACGAGGCGAATGATACTAATTGGGGCGGGGCTACATTTTACCGCCGTGTTTGTGGACTCCCATTTTGAAGCCTCGGAATTTGCATTTTGACCATCGTCATCTTGGATTTCTTGAGCCAGAAGAGGACCATATTTATAACGAGAGCTGCTAGTTTGGTTAACAAGGTGCATTTAAAGTCTATGACTGTCAGAAATCACTCCCTACTTACTACACAGTGCACAACATTTTACCCCTCCAGCACTTTATCTTAGTGTCCTGAATGCAGAGTTAGTAAATTTCTAAACTTTATTCTGCCCTAAAACACTCCACAATGCGATTCTCCACATTTTAAATACCGTTGCACGAATCTATACCGACGATGTGTACGATATGCTGATGACGTTACTCTATACTAACGGTGTGACGCTATACTGACGATGTGACACTATACTGACGATGTGACCTCTATGCAGACGAAGTGATGCTTTGCGGACGATGTGGCGCTAAACTGACGATGTGACGTTATGATGACGATGTGGCGCTAAACTGATGATGTGACGATATGCTGATAACGTGACGCTATACTGACTATGTGATGCTTTGCGGACAATGTGGCGCTATACTGACAATGTGACGTTATGATGACGATGTGATGCTTGCGGACGATGTAGCGCTATACTGACGATGTGACGCTATGATGACGATAACGATGTGACGCTATACTGACGATGTGACGCTTTGCTGACGATGTGACTCTATACTGATGATGTGACGCTATACTGACGATGTGACACTATACTTACGACATGATGCTATACCTGACGATGTGACACTATACTTACGACGTGATGCTATACTGACGATGTGACTCTATACTTACGACGTGATGCTTTGCGGACAATGTGACGTTATGCTGACGATGTGACTGTATGCAGACGATGTGACTCTATGCTGACCATGTGACGCTATGGCGATGATGTCATGCTATTCTGACGATGTGACGCTATGCCGACGGTGATGACACAAATGGTGACGATTAATTAGTGTCCCAAATCATGATTTACTGCTCACTGTTGAGTGAACTAGTTAGTATTTATTATACAGGGAGCAGTGAATGAGTGAATAAGGAGTGACAAGCATCATATATTCTCAATACTCTTGTAGATGATATTGCTATTTTTTTACTATATTTTTTACTACTATTGTCTTTTTATTGCTTGTGTACTTAGATATTTATTGTTCTTTATTCTTTTGATTGACTTTCTTTCAATATTTTTGCTGCTGTGATACTGTAACCTTCCCCATGTGGGACTAATGAAGGATAATCTTATCTTACAGAGACTTATTTATGTATGTATCCTTAATGAGCCAAGTTTATGATTGAGTAGACATGTGTTTAAATAAATAAAAATTACTCTAAATAATTGATGAGGAGCAACATTAAGACGTCGGCGGCAAAAAACACGTGAAGTGTCGAGCCTGCAGCGTCGACGTTCAGGAGCCTCTTCGTGCTTTCAGTTGCCGGCTCGCTCTGTCATCACACTCAGCTCCTCTCATTAAATCGTCTCACTATCGCAAGCTCTGAACACACACACACACAGACACACACACACACACACACACACTTTAATACACCCGAGCTGAGGAAAATGAGAGGCAGTGATGTTGAGAGGAGTGAATCGATGGACTAGTAAGAGGGAAGAAACAACAAAGAGAGAGAGAGTGTATGAAACTGAGGGAAGGCCCAGAAAAATGTAGTGAAATGCAGACAGGATGAGTCATAAAGAGAAAGAGAGCAGAGAGACAGAGAGAGAGAGAGAGATAGACAGAGAGAACAGAGAGAGAGAGAGAGAAGAGAGAGAGAGAACACAGAGAGAGACAGGTGAGAGAGAGACAGAGAGAGAGAGAGAGAGAGGAGAAAGAGAGAGGGAGAGGGAAAGAGAGAGAGGAAGAAAGAGAGAGAGCAGAGAGACGAGAGAGACAGAGTGAGAGAGAGAGAGACAGAGAGAGAGAGGGAGAAAGATGAGAGGGGAGAGGGAGAGAGAGAGACAGAGAGAGCAACAGAGAGAGAGAGAAACATAGAAAGAAAGAGAGAGAGAGGACAGAGAGAGAGATAGACAGAGGGACAGAGAGAAGTGAGTGATGAAGAGAGAGAGAGAGAAACAGAGAGAGAGAAACATAGAAAGAAAGAGAGAGAGAGAGAGTTCCTTCTTCATTGTTAATGGAGGAGGAAGACACCTCATCCCAGTGCAGAGAGAGAAAAAAACAATCAGTGTTCAAACAAGTTATAATGATCCAAGTATTGTGTTTTCTTCCTGACAGCAGACCTCTGGTGGTTTTTGACTAATGCTTAGCCTCTGTCTCTCAGAAGGAAGGGAGGGAAGAAGTGGAGTGATAGTGAGTCATAGAGGGAGACTCTCGACGGACTGTAAGAAGAAGGTCACTACTCTGTCTTCTGTACTTACACTTATTATTTCTGAGGTAGATAAGTGTGAGATAAACGTTTAATCAATCAATCAATACCAGTATTTAACCTTCGACCCCGTCTGTTTTTGACTGTTCCTTCCTTCCTTCCTCCCTTCCTTCCCTTCTCCTTCCTCCTTCTCTCTTTTCTTTCCTTCCTCTCTCCTTTCCTCCCTTCCTTCTTTCCTTCCTTCGTTCCCTCCTTCTCTTCTTTTCTCTTTCTACTCCCCATTACCTTCCTTCTTTCCTCTGTCCTTCTTTCCTTCCTTCATCCATTCCTCTTTTCCTTTCACCCCTCCCTCCCTCCTTCTTTTCCTCCACTCCCTCCCTACCTTGCTTCCTTCTTCCCTCCCTTCCTTCCTCCATCCTTTTCTTTCCTTCTTCCTTCCATCCCTCCTTCCTTCCTTCCTCCCTCCTTTACCCAGAACTTCTTTAACCCTCCTGTTGTCCTCGAGTCAAGGAAGGAAGGGAAGAAGGAAGGAAGTAAGGGAGGGAGGAAGGAAAGGAGGGAGGAAGGGAGGGAGGAAGAAGAAGGAAAGGAGGGAGGAAGGGAGGAAGAAAATGAGGAAAGGAAAGAAGGAAGGAAAGGAAGGATGAGGAGAGAAGGAAGGTAGGAGGGAAGGAGGGAAGGAAGGAAAGGAAGGATGGAGGAAAGAAGGAAGGAAGGAAGGTAGGAGGGAAGGAAGAAGGAAGGAAGGACTTTAGGCAAACTGAAACAAACTTTAATAGCATGACGAGCACTGATTCGACTGATTCGAAGATATTATTTTCTCTGTTGATTTAATTTTTCTGTGGTTTTGATGAAAAAAAAAACTGGTTTAAGTCTTAATAATGAGAGTTAATGTTGATTTATACACTTATTCAAAAATCCCTATTTGATGCTTTAAATGCAACAATAAGATTAAAACAGATTTATTAGTTACAGTTGACGGTGTTTTCTCTCCTTCTGTGCTGTTATTCTGTTTGTTTGTTCTTCATCTATTCTTAGAAATCTGGATCTGATGCAACACACACACACACACACACACTAACACACACACACACACTCTGCATGATGAAATTCATTGACTGGAGAAGGCAATGTGATGTCAGGACAGCAGATAGAAACCAACCAGAGGAGGAAGAGGAGGAGGAGGAAGGAAATAAATGAGAGCGGAGGACGTAAACAGAAACGAGTTCTTGCTGAAATGTTTCTGTTGTTTCATAATTTAAATAAAACTCCCACAAACAACAAAGTCTAACAACACAGCACAACGTCAAAGGGAATGTTACTGTATATTAATATTAAGTAGAGAGGCTCATTATCAGTCACTCAGAGTAAAGGACAACAGGTGCCATGCAGACTTACAGATGAATTAACTTAAAATAAACTTAAAATAAACAATTAATATCATCTATTTTATTATGTTAAGTGTATTTCTACTATTTTCTTCAGTTAGAATGAATTTGCATTAAACTAAACCTAAAAAAAACAACTGTGTGAGGTGTTTTAAAACAACATGTGAGTCTCTTTTCTTGTTTTCATGTATCTCAGCGATCAGAGAGTCACATGATGTTTCTGTGTTTTTATCAGGCGGGGAGTTCCGGTCCTCTGAAATGATGCCAACGTGGAAGTAACTTAAAACTGCATTCTATCAAAAGGCCACCAGGGGGCGACCGTTTTGGTGTCAAAAGGACTTCCGTCTCTATACAAGTCAATGGAGAATTCACCAACTTCTCACTTGATTTCTAACCTCAGTAAACGTTTTCAAAATGTGTTTATGGTCTCAATCGCTAGTTTAAAGCCTTCTTCAATGCAGTATGATGTTCATTTGGGACATTTTGGCCTCCCTGATTTTATATGTGATGATAAAGCAGGGTATGCATTAGGGCGTGGCTACGTCGTGATTGACAGGTTGATTGGTTCACAGAAGCCAATAGAAGTGTACTAAGGCTGCGTTCAGGCTGCAAGCCAAAATCCGATTTTTAGCCAATCTAGATTGGAACCAGATGGCTCTTATGAAGTCTGAACAGTCATAAATCACATGAAATCCGATTTTTGCAAACCAGATGGAAACCACCTTTGGGAGGTAGTTTCAAATCGCATTTGGACAGATGTGTCTGAGTCTGAACATCTCCAAACACTCACATCTGTTCTGACTGTCCGTGACATCTCTCTACGTCTCTACGCTACGTCACTCTAGGCGACACCAGACCCGCTTATTCCAGTTGTTGTTGCTAGCTGATATCAATGGTTATTATTCCAGTTGTTGTTGCTAGCTGATATCAATGAAGGCAAT
>NC_084989.1:24136788-24141788 GCF_963691925.1 Scomber scombrus
GACGTTACTCTATACTAACGGTGTGACGCTATACTGACGATGTGACACTATACTGACGATGTGACTCTATGCAGACGATGTGATGCTTTGCGGACGATGTGGCGCTAAACTGACGATGTGACGTTATGATGACGATGTGGCGCTAAACTGATGATGTGACGATATGCTGATAACGTGACGCTATACTGACTATGTGATGCTTTGCGGACAATGTGGCGCTATACTGACAATGTGACGTTATGATGACGATGTGATGCTTTGCGGACGATGTAGCGCTATACTGACGATGTGACGCTATGATGACGATAACGATGTGACGCTATACTGACGATGTGACGCTTTGCTGACGATGTGACTCTATACTGATGATGTGACGCTATACTGACGATGTGACACTATACTTACGACATGATGCTATACTGACGATGTGACACTATACTTACGACGTGATGCTATACTGACGATGTGACTCTATACTTACGACGTGATGCTTTGCGGACAATGTGACGTTATGCTGACGATGTGACTGTATGCAGACGATGTGACTCTATGCTGACCATGTGACGCTATGGCGATGATGTCATGCTATTCTGACGATGTGACGCTATGCCGACGGTGATGACACAAATGGTGACGATTAATTAGTGTCCCAAATCATGATTTACTTCTCACTGTTGAGTGAACTAGTTAGTATTTATTATACAGGGAGCAGTGAATGAGTGAATAAGGGAGTGACAAGCATCATATATTCTCAATACTCTTGTAGATGATATTGCTATTTTTTTACTATATTTTTTACTACTATTGTCTTTTTATTGCTTGTGTACTTAGATATTTATTGTTCTTTATTCTTTTGATTGACTTTCTTTCTATTTTTTGCTGCTGTAATACTGTAACCTTCCCCATGTGGGACTAATGAAGGATAATCTTATCTTACAGAGACTTATTTATGTATGCATCCTTAATGAGCCAAGTTTATGATTGAGTAGACATGTGTTTAAATAAATAAAAATTACTCTAAATAATTGATGAGGAGCAACATTAAGACGTCGGCGGCAAAAAACACGTGAAGTGTCGAGCCTGCAGCGTCGACGTTCAGGAGCCTCTTCGTGCTTTCAGCTGCCGGCTCGCTCTGTCATCACACTCAGCTCCTCTCATTAATCGTCTCACTATCGCAGCTCTGAACACACACACACACACACTTTAATACACCCGAGCTGAGGAAAATGAGAGGCAGTGATGTTGAGAGGAGTGAATCGATGGACTAGTAAGAGGGAAGAAACAACAAAGAGAGAGAGAGTGTATGAAACTGAGGGAAGCCCAGAAAAATGTAGTGAAATGCAGACAGGATGAGTCATAAAGAGAAACAGAGCAGAGAGAGAGACACAGAGAGAGTGAGTGAATGAGTGAGAGAGAGAGAGACAGAGAGAGAGAGAAACAGAGAGAGAGAGTGAGAGAGAGAGAGAAACAGAGAGAGAGAGACAGAGAGACAGAGTGAGAGAGAGAGAGAGAGAGAGGGAGAAAGAGAGAGGGAGAGGGAGAGAGAGAGGAAAGAAAGAGAGAGAGAGACAGAGAGAGATAGACAGAGAGACACAGAGAGAGAGAGAGTGAGAGAGAGAGAGAAACAGAGAGAGAGAGACAGAGAGAGACAGAGTGAGAGAGAGAGAGAGAGAGAGAGAGAGAGAAACATAGAAAGAAAGAGAGAGAGAGAGAGTCTTTCTTCATGTTAATGGAGGAGGAAGACACTCATCCCAGTGCAGAGAGAGAAAAAAACATCAGTGTTCAAACAGTTATAATGATCCAAGTTTGTGTTTTCTTCCTGACAGCAGACCTCTGGTGGTTTGACTAATGCTTAGCCTCTGTCTCTCAGAAGGAAGGGAGGAAGTGGAGTGATAGTGAGTCATAGAGGGAGACTCTCGACGGACTGTAAGAAGAAGGTCACTACTCTGTCTTCTGTACTTACACTTATTATTCTGAGTAGATAAGTGTGAGATAAACGTTTAATCAATCAATCAATACCAGTATTAACCTTCGACCCCGTCTGTTTTGACTGTTCCTTCCTTCCTCCCTTCCTTCCTCCCTTCCTCCTTCTCTCTTTCTTTCCTTCCTCTATCTTTCCTCCCTTCCTTCTTTCCTTCCTTCGTTCCCTCCTTCTCTTTCTTTACTCCCCATTACCTTCCTTCTTTCCTCTGTCCTTCTTTCCTTCCTTCCTCCATTCCTCTTTTCCTTTCACCCTCCCTCCCTCCTTCTTTCCTCCCTCCCTCCTACCTTCCTTCCTTCTTCCTCCCTTCCTTCCTCCATCCTTTTCTTTCCTTCTTCCTTCCTTCCCTCCTTCCTTCCTTCCTCCCTCCTTTACCCAGAACTTATTTAACCCTCCTGTTGTCCTCAAGTCAAGGAAGGAAGGGAAGAAGGAAGGAAGTAAGGGAGGGAGGAAGGAAAGGAGGGAGGAAGGGAGGGAGGAAGAAGGAAGGAAAGGAGGGAGGAAGGGAGGAAGAAAATGAGGAAAGGAAAGAAGGAAGGAAAGGAAGGATGGAGGAAAGAAGGAAGGAAGGAAGGTAGGAAGGAAGGAGGAAGGAAGGAAAGGAAGGATGGAGGAAAGAAGGAAGGAAGGAAGGTAGGAAGGAAGGAAGGACTTTAGCAAACTGAAACAAACTTTAATAGCATGACGAGCTCTGATTCGACTGATTCGAAGATATTATTTTCTCTGTTGATTTAATTTTTCTGTGGTTTTGATAAAAGAAAAACTGGTCTTAGTGTTATTATTGAGAGTTACTGTTGATTTATACACTTATTAAAAAAAATCCTATTTGACGCCTAAAATGCAACAATAAGATTAAAACAGATTTATTAGTTACAGTTGACGGTGTTTTCTCTCCTTCTGTGCTGTTATTCTGTTTGTTTGCTCTTCATCTATTCTTAGAAATCTGGATCTGATGCAACACACACACACACACACACACACACACACACACACACACACACACACACACACACACACACACACACACACACACACACACACACACACACACACACACACACACTCTGCATGATGAAATTCATTGACTGGAGAAGGCAATGTGATGTCAGGACAGCAGATAGAAACCAACCAGAGGAGGAAGAGGAGGATGGAAATAAATGAGAGCGGAGGACGTAAACAGAAACGAGTTCTTGCTGAAATGTTTCTGTTGTTTCATTATTTAAATAAAACTCCCACAAACAACAAAGTCTAACAACACAGCACAACGTCAAAGGGAATGTTTCTGTAATGTCATCCAGAGCACAGCAGCTTTATATTACTGTATATTAATATTAAGTAGAGAGGATCATTATCAGTCACACAGAGTAAAGGACAACAGGTGCCATGCAGATTTACAGATGAATTAACTTAAAATAAACTTAAAATAAACAATTAATATAATCTATTTTATTATGTTAAGTGTATTTCTACTATTTTCTTCAGTTAGAATGAATTTGCATTAAATTAAACCTAAAAAAAACAACTGTGTGAGGTGTTTTAAAACAACATGTGAGTCTCTTTTCTTGTTTTCATGTATCTCAGCGATCAGAGAGTCACATGATACAAACATGAAGTTGTGAACACGTTTGTTAACCATCAGATCAGATTCAGATGTCTGTGTCAATGTTTCTGTTTCTTAGCAGGTGGGGAGTTCCGGTCCTCTGAAATGAGGCCAACGCGGAAGTAACTTAAAACTGCATTCTATCAAAAGGCCACCAGGGGGCGACCGTTTTGGTGTCAAAAGGACTTCCGTCTCTATACAAGTCAATGGAGAATTCACCAACTTCTCACTTGATTTCTAACCTCAGTAAACGTTTTCAAAATGTGTTTATGGTCTCAATCGCTAGTTTAAAGCCTTCTTCAATGCAGTATGATGTTCATTTGGGACATTTTGGCCTCCCTGATTTTATATGTGACGATAAAGCAGGGTATGCATTAGGGCGTGGCTACGTCGTGATTGACAGGTTGATTGGTTCACAGAAGCCAATAGAAGTGTACTAAGGCTGCGTTTAGACTGCAAGCCAAAATCCGATTTTTAGCCAATCCAGATTGGAACCAGTCGGCTCTTATGAAGTCTGAACAGTCATAAATCACTTGAAATCCGATTTTTCCAAACCAGATGGAAACCACCTTTGGGAGGTAGTTTCAAATCACATTTGGACAGATGTGTCTGAGTCTGAACATCTCCAAACACTCACATCGGATTTGACTGTCCGTGACGTCTCTCTACGCTGCGTCACTATGCAACACCAGACCCGCTTATTCGAGTTGTTGTTGCTAGCTGATATCAATGGAGGCTTATTCCAGTTGTTGTTGCTAGCTGATATCAATGGAGGCAATGGAGGACGTCCATCAGTCCTTGGACAGAGGACCAAACTAAACTCTTAATCTTTGGGGAGATGGCTCCGTTCAAGCGAAGCTCAAGGGTTGTTGTTGCTGTCGCTGTCGCAATTATATGACATCACACAATACACGCTAGATGACGCTTCCCCTCCGACGGCGTTGCCACAGCAACCTGTCAGATTGGTCATTAATGAGGCCCAGTCTGAACAGAGCCAAATCCCATTTGGACACTTGCTAAAAACAGTGTGGACAGTCAGGCCTAAAAATTTGGGAAGGAATCAGATTTGGCAGTCTGACCGCAGCCTAACAGAAGTGTATTATATAATATATAATGGAGCCGTTGAAAAATGATTATCTATATATTTCATTTAGTTCATTTAGTAGCTGCTAACATTTGAGCCAATATTGACACACCTGTAATAAACCAGACGGATAACATCGACCCTGATGATATCCAGTATGTATAAAGATGTCTGTCTCTAACTTACATCTTTATAAACACATTCAGATCTGGACCTGAATGTGTTTCCCTCTGCTGCCTCTGCAGGTTTTATTAGGCTGAGAAAGAGGAAGAGGAGGAGGAGGAAGAGGAGAGGGAGTTAAAACCTGTCTGCTTTTATCCACCTGAACAGCTCCC
>NC_084989.1:24146788-24175009 GCF_963691925.1 Scomber scombrus
ACAGTGAGGTGATTAGCCCGAAGTTTCCACAGTAATGAGGTGGTGTGTGTGTGTGTGTGTGTGTGTATGTGTGTGTGTGTGTGTGTGTGTGTGTGTGTGTGTGTGTGAGAGAGACAGCTGGTCAGTCAGTAAGCAGGTGTTCATCTGCATACTGGTCAACCTGGTTAATCTGAGAGAAAGTCTGCAGTGTGTGTGTGTGTGTGAGAGAGTGTGTGCAGTGTGTGTGTGCATGCAGTGTGTGTGTGTGTATGAGAGAGTGTGTATGTGTGCAGTGTGTGTGTGCGTGTGTCTGTGTGTGAGTGAGAGTGTGTGTGTGTATGTGTGCAGTTTGAGTATGTGTGCAGTGTGTGTGTGTGTGTGTAAGAGAGTGTGTGTGAGTGTGTGTGTGTGTGCAGTGTATGTGTGTGAGAGAGTGTGTATATGTGCTCAGTGTATGTGTGTGAGAGAGTGTGTATGTGTGCAGTGTGAGTGTGTGTGTGTGTGTGAGAGTGTAAGTGTGTGTGTGTGAGAGAGTGTGAGAGAGAGAATGAGTGTAAGTATGTGTGTAGTGTGTGTGTGTGTGTCTCTTACCTGTCTCTGTATCATTGCCAGTGACTCTTGTCCCTCCGTCATCAGCTTCTCCACCGTCTTCGGATCCTCGATATTCTTGTTTGCCCTGAAGGCATCACGCACCCGCCGCAGTGCATAGGTCCTGCAACACACACACACACACACACACACACACACACACACACACACACACACACACACACACACACACACACACACAGATGATTGGTTTTGATTCAATCCATTTACAGTGTAAAAACACAATAAGAGCGAGGTAAGAAACGAGGGCAGGCGATAATAAAAAGAACAAATATGTGCAGCCGAGCCTGGAAACCCTCTGAGGGGTTTATGAAAGCAAACAACCAGAAAACACAAGATTTAAAACACACAAACCTGAACTACACCGGAGCTGAGACGGTAAAGGAACAAAAACACACAAAAAACAATAAAGAGAAAAAAAAAAACAACCCAGAAAAAAAGAGACAAATTAGAGCAGATGAGATGAAAACAAACCCACAGAGGCTGCAAACAAACAACAAACCGAGCTGGAAAACAAGTCGAGTCACTCGTTTGTCTCATCTGCATTTCAGGAAGAAACCATGTTGAGAGGAGAAGAACTAAAGGGTCATTTCCTGTTATTTATATGTATTTTATATTCTGATCTGATGTCGGATGTTAAACCAGATTCAACCTGCTGAAGCGTCGTTTGTGACGGGTTTTAACCATAGACTGTATATAAGAAATGGACGTAGCAGCCGTGACGTCACCCATTGGTTTGTGGACTGCTGCTCGGAGGTCAATAGTATCGGATCTGAGCAGCGCCATCTTGAAAATTTCAGGTGCATGCTGGGAAAAATAAAAACAGGGATTCTACTTATATGGGCATCAGGAGGAGCATGAGGCGCCCTCCTGAACCTGTGAACCAATCAACCTGTCAATCACGACGTAGCCACGCCCTAATGCATACCCTGCTTTATCGTCACATATAAAATCAGGGAGGCCAAAATGTCCCAAATGAACATCATACTGCATTGAAGAAGGCTTTAAACTAGCGATTGAGACCATAAACACATTTTGAAAACGTTTACTGAGGTTAGAAATCAAGTGAGAAGTTGGTGAATTCTCCATTGACTTGTATAGAGACGGAAGTCCTTTTGACACCAAAACGGTCGCCCCCTGGTGGCCTTTTGATAGAATGCAGTTTTAAGTTACTTCCTCGTTGGCCTCATTTCAGAGGACCGGAACTCCCCGCATGGTTCACACACAATACTTGTCAGATCAGTTCATTAAGCCATGAATCAACTGAACTCTTACAAATGTTTAAATGTTCTCTTCATGACTGCAGGAAAGAAAAAGGTTGATTTTTTTACTGGAAGTGCCTGGTTTTACTACTTTGCAGACAAGGTAACGTCAGCTCATCACACATGCTCAGTAGCGTTTGTCTTACACAGAACTGCCTTAAAATCATGATCTCTGTTATTAGTGTTTAAAGCCGTTTCTAAACAAGCTAACGTCACGTCAACTGTGAACGCATCATTGTGACTGGTTTTTAATAGTTTCTGAACGACAGCGGAAGAATAAGATTTATCAGACTATAGATACACACGATACTTGTTAATAGATCAGTTCATTGGTGCTTCTTATACATGTCAACAAATATTTCAAATAAGAAATATAACATGCCAATAATAATAGTAGAAGTAGAAGAAGTACAAATACAAGAAGTAGTAGAAGTACGAGAAGTAGAAGTAGCAGAAGTACAAGAAATACTGCACTACCTCAATTTAAGGGTTAGGGTTAGGGAACGACGGCGTCGCCTGACGTGCACCTCCAAAAAAATCCTAACTACGCGTTGAGGCGATGCAGACCGCAAGGGCTGTGATTGGTGTGCTTGGTAGCGACGCATTTCCGGCATCGTGAACTTCCGGTCGCCTGCCTACAGGTATACCCCGCCATTGGATCAGGGACGTAAACACAACGAAAATGGACCAAGTAGAATAGCGTATACTAAATACTGCAATAAAAGCATATTTTCTTCAACATTCAACAACTGCAGCAAGATCCTCTCTCTTTCGGTTGCCATTGTTGTTGTTTACTGTGAGCGGAAAAGCCGGAAGCTAAACAAAGAATCAACTAGAGACACCGATAACCATTCAGGAAAGGAGCACATCCCCCTACCTCTCTGGTGGTGAATTGCAACGCGACAAAACACAACGCATTCCCTCGACGCAGAACTTCGAAAGGCAGAAGCCTAAATCCACCTTTACTCTGTTCTGTCTGTTCCACTGCCTTTTATCTGTTTTGTTTCTTATTGTTTTTGTTTATTTATTGTACGGTGTCCTCGAGTTCCCAGAGAGAAGCCTTTAAATTAAATGTATCATTCTTGTTTTGTTCCATTTGCAGTGACGTCAGCCTTCATATTATTTCTGTTGTCACACAAACAAGACAGACTTTCTTTCTTTCTTCTTCTTCTCTGTAAAGTTTGATCTCTGCGGTCTGCTGGCAGAGACCCAGCAGCTGTTCTGTGGTCGGAGGTCAGCAGGAAGCCGCGTTACGCTCCTCTGACCGCCGCTAATTTGATTTCCTGCAGTTTCTCACCAGAAAACACACAAACACAAAGATCAATAAACCGATGCTGAGAGAGAGGGAGAGAGAGAGAGAGACACAGAGAGAGAGAGAGAGAGAGCGAGATATAGAGAGAGAGACAGAGAGAGAGAGAGAAGGAGGGAGAAGAAGGTGTGTATCTATATATGATATAAAACACTCGGATGATGAGATGAATTTTTCTCTGATATTCTTCGTTCAAAGTCTGCAGAGCTTCGTCTCATCGCTTAAAATTCATCTTCACTTCTGACGTCTTGATGTTTCTTTCATGAATTATTTTCAAACAACTGATAAACCGATCAGAAGTGCACCTCTCTGATAATCAAGACATCCAAATATGAACTAATTCACCATCATTTTATTACCGGCGTCTTAATTAATCTGCTCGTTGGTCCCAGTTTCTCCCAGCAGGAAACAGGTGTGATGAAGAATAAACAGTTTAATGAAGAACAGTCTGCTGTTAGAAATCAGACATTAAGACGTTTGGGTCTAACCATAGACTGTATATAAAATGGACGTAACATCTGAGACGTCACCCATTGGTTTGTGGACTGCTGCTCGGAGGCCAATAGTATCGGATCTGAGCAGCGCCATCTTGAAAATTTCAGGTGCATGCTGGGAAAAATAAAAACAGGGATTCTACTTATATGGGCATCAGGAGGAGCATGAGGCGCCCTCCTGAACCTGTGAACCAATCAACTTGTCAATCACCACGTAGCCACGCCCTAATGCAAAAAAAAAAACCTTTGTTACTGTGCTCTTCTTATCATCATTAACAAACAAAGTTGGGGCTGGAAATTACGGGAGATTCCCGGGAGAAAAGACAAAACGGGAGATGAGTCTAAAATATGGGAGAAACCCGGGAAAAACGGGGGGAAAAAATACCGTCATATACCGTGAAACCGAATTTTGAAAAATACCGTGGTATACATTTTTGGTCATACCACCCAGCACTACGTTAAACACGAATCTGGATACAGACGGAGCCTTCTCTCCGTGCTCTGCGTTCATTTCGTCCGTATTTCTGCACGTTTCCATATAAAGCTTATGGATACGGACCAAACGGAGCAGTACCACCAGAAACCATGGGGGGGGGGCAGTGTTGCTGTCACTACCCGATACGCAGCTCTAGTGAGACACGAAGAAGAAATAACAATGGCGGAACTTTTTGAGGGAAGGTCCTGAGAGTTGGTTAGAAACTTTAAACGTATCTTTGATGTTACTTCGCCTGGACAACGGGATGAACAGATGCTACAGAACAGCTGGGAGGAGATTGGAAGGGTTTTGACTCTGCGCTGCCCCCTGGTGGATATATTGGTTAACATCCATGCTAACGTAAAGGACGCATGGAAGTATGTGAGCAGTGACGGTAACATCGTTTGAAAAGGACAGACATTTTCATATTTAACGTTGAGCATGAACGGAGCTTTATAGTTGAGTTTAAGCTCAACTAATGAATGATAATGTTGATCAGTAACTGCTGGATGTAGAAAAAAAACAGCTGAACTAATCTATGAACTGATAATATAACAGAAGTTGTGTTTATTGTGTCTATTCTGCTGAAAACAAGTGGATAAAAAACATAATTTCAAGCAGTTTTTAACCAGATTGAATCTAGAAAGGATCCAGAACACAACTCTGAGGAACGCCACAACTAATTACTGACATTATTAACCCTCCTGTCACACACACTCAGATGGGGTCAAATTGACTGTTCCTTCCTTCCTCTTTCCTTAAGTTTTCCTTCGTTCTTCCCCTCCTTCCCTCTTTCTTTGCTCCCTCCTCCTTCCATACTTCTTTCCTCACTTCCTTCCTTCCTCTTTTCCTCCCTCCTTACATCCTTCCTCTTTTCCTCCCTCCTTACTCCTTTCCTTCCTTCCTTCCTCCTCTCCTTACTTCCTCCCTCCTTACTCCTTTCCTTCCTTCTGACCTCCCTTTCTCCCTCCTGTCCTTCCTCCTTCTTAAATGTTTCCTTCGTTCTTCCCTTCCTTCCCTCTTTCTTTGCTCCCTTCTCCTTCCTCTTTTCCTCCCTCCTTACTTCCTTCCTCTTTTCCTCCATCCTTACTTCCACCCTCCTTACTCCTTTCTTTCCTTCCTTTTCTCCTTACTTCCTTCCTCTTTTCCTCCATCCTTACTTCCGCCCTCCTTACTCCTTTCTTTCCTTCCTTCTCTCCTTACTTCCTTCCTCTTTTCCTCCATCCTTACTTCCTCCCTCCTTACTCCTTTCTTTCCTTCCTTCTCTCCTTACTTCCTTCCTCTTTTCCTCCCTGCCATGATATTACAGTGTTGTGTTGACTACTAGTTTCTGCTGACATCAGTAAAAGCAGGTTTTATACTAACGAGTTTGAACTATGAGGACATGAACATGAGATATTCACTGGTAGGTTTTATTTCTGAGGTTCTGAGGTTTTTCTCTAACACACACACACACACACACACACACACACACACACACACACACACACACACACACACACACACACACACACAGAGCAGCAGCCGGTGTAAAACATGAACGTGGGTGTTAGAAATCTGCCAAACTGGACCTCGATAACCTCAAACAGCTCCGGGACACTCTCATATTTTTCTGTGTTTTGGTCTCAAAGCCGCAGCGATGAAGCCACGATGACCAACAGAGAGCCGCCCGCTCGGCCGGGGCTTCGGTCCAGAATAATAAAACTTTTTAGATGTGAAGTTAAATCAAAACAGACAAATTGGAAACGCTGAAGTGTTTCCTGGCAGGAGCCGGCGAAGTGAAAATGATTATTGGTTTAATTTTCAGCTCATCTCCCTTGATGGACTCGGGCCTCATTACAGCTGGCAGCTCGTCTGATGTGGTGGAGAAACTACGACATCGTCCTTGGGAAGTTACAGCGGAGTCATTCATCTTCTTCTCCTTCTCTGGGCTTTGTGTCTGCAGCTCATTTACGATTTAAGACAGAACCAATAAAAGTGTGATGGATCAGATTTACATGCTGCGGTTAAATACGAGCAAAAAAACGTTACAAGGACGAGACGGAGGAGGGGAAACTGCAGATGGAGCTGAAGGAAGGGAGGGAGGAAGGAAGGAAGGACGGAAGAAAAACAAGGCAAGAAGTGTAATGAAAAAGAGTTGAAGGTAGGAAGGAAGGAAGAAAGGAAGGAAGGAAGAAAGGAAGGACACATGGAAGGAAGGAAGAAAGGAAGGAAGGACACATGGAAGGAAGGAAGAAAGGAAGGACAGATGGAGAGAAGGAAGGAAGGAAGGACACATGGAAGGAAGGAAGGAAGGAAGGAAGGAAGGAAGGACAGATGGAAAGAAGGAAGGAAGGACAGAAGAAAGGAAGGAAGGACAGACAGATGGAAGGAAGGAAGGAAGGAAGGAAGGAAGGAAGAAAGGAAGGAAGGACATATGGAAGGAAGGAAGGAAGAAAGGAAGGACAGATGGAGAGAAGGAAGGAAGGAAGGACACATGGAAGGAAGGAAGGAAGGAAGGAAGGAAGGAAAACAAGACAAGAAGTGTAAAGAAATGAAAAAGAGTTGAAGGTAGGAAGGAAGGAAGGAGGAACAGATGGAAGGAAGGAAGGAAACATGGAAGGAAGAAAGGAAGGAAGGAAGAAAGGAAGGAAGGAAAGAAGGGAGGGAAGAAGAAAAACAAGGCAAGAAGTGTAAATAATTGAAAAAGAGTAGAAGCTAAGTAGGAAGGAAAAGGGGAAAGGAGGAGTTAATAAAGGTATAAAGAAAGAAAAATAAAGTAGAGAGGATGAAAAGGAAATTATTTAAACAATGTGGAAAGAAAAGAGGGAAAGGGAAGGAGGGAAGGTAAAGAAGGAGAAATTGAAGGAGAGATAAAAGGAAGAAAGAAAAGAAGGAAAGACAGGATGAGATGATGGAGGGAAGGAGGGAAAGAAAGAAAGGGGAGTTTATAAAGTTATCAGGATAGAAAAATAAAGAAAGGATGAGAAGATGAGAAGGAGTGAAAAGAAGAGGAAAGGAAGCAGTGAAGGAAGTAAAAGGACAAGAAGACAAGGAAATAAAAGGAAGGAAGGAAAGAAAGAAAGAAAGAAAAACAAGGTGGAAAGAAAAGAGGGCAAAAAGGAAGGAAGATAAAGGAGAGAAATACAAGCAAAAGGAAGGAGAGATAAAAGGATGTTTCAAGGAAGGAGGGAAGGCAGAAAAACAGAAAATAGAAAAGAACGAGTGATGAAGTGTGAAAGAATGAATGACATCAGTAAAGACAAACAGAAGGGAAGAAAAAAGAGAAAGAATGGAAGAAGGAAAAGATTTCAAGGATGATGAGGAAAGGAATGAAGGAAGTGAAATAAAAGACGAGTGGATGGTGGGAAGGAAGAAAAAGAGGGGATGAAGAAAGAGGGAAAAAGGACAGAAGTGAAAACAATGAAGGATGTGAGGAAGTGAGAACAAATGGGAAAGATAAAGATGGAGAGAATGGTATAAAACATGGTGAAAATGAGGGAAAGAATGAAGGGAGTGATGGAGGGGGAAAAGAAAGGACAAGGAAGAAGGGAAGACAAGTGGAAGGAGGGAAGGAAGGAAAGGAAGATTTTAGGATGAATGATGAAGAGATGAGTAAAAGGAGGGAAGGAAGAAAGGAAAAAAGTAGAATATAAGAAGAAAGGAGAGAAAAGGGAACGAAAGAAGAGAAATGGAAGAATAAGAATAAGGGAGGATGAGCAGAAGGTGAAGAAAGGAGGAGAAGAGCGAGAGGCCATGAAGTAAACGAGAGAGGACAAAAAAAGGAAAATATGAAAGAAAGAAGTGATAAAGGAAGTCAGAACAGAAGGATGTAAAAAAACAAACATGAAAAGATGTAAAGGACAAAAAAGAAATTAGGTAAAAAAAAAAAAAAAAGGAAGGAGGATGGAGGGAGGGAGAGAAGGATGTGTGAAGGACAGATGGAGGAGTGATGAGGAAAGAAAGTGAAGAGAAAATGAAGGTGAAGAAAAAGAAGGATGATGATTTCTGAGAGCAGCTGGAGCAGACGACGACGCTTCGTCATTCAAACGTCCGACTTGTTTTCTTTTTTTCTCTCCTTTTTTTTTTCTTCTTTTCCTTCCTTTTTTTCCCTCCCAACCATGTGAGGATGGAGAGATGAGGCCTTCAGGCTCCTCCATCAAACTGCTTCGGCTAATGGACTGGTGTAATGAGCCTCGCCGCTAACGAGCAAAACAAAAAGAAAAGAAAGAAAAACAACAAAGAGAAGAGACGGAAGTAAGGAAAGAGACGACCGCCAACCGCCCGTCAAACTGCTTGCCGTTTCCTCCGTTAGATTAACCCGAAATACACGTTTAATCATCCCTCGTTCCAACTAAAGGAGGTTAAAATGTGTTTGATTGACAGCAGCTGAAAGGGGGCGTGTCTGTGTTTGATTGACAGCAGTTGGAGGGGGCGTGTCTTTGTTTGATTGACAGCAGCTGGAGTGGGCGTGTCTTTGTTTAATTGACAGCAGCTGGAGGGGGCGTGTCTTTGTTTGATTGACAGCAGCTGGAGGGGGCGTGTCTGAGTTTGAGTGACAACAGCTGGAGGGGGCGTGTCTGAGTTTGATTGACAGCAGCTGGAGGGGGCGTGTCTGAGTTTGATTGACAGCAGCTGGAGGGGGCGTGTCTGAGTTTGAGTGACAACAGCTGGAGGAGGCGTGTCTGTGTTTGATTGACAGCAGCTGGAGGGGGCGTGTCTTTGATTGACAGCAGCTGGAGGGGGCGTGTCTTTGATTGATTGACAGCAGCTGAAAGGGGGCGTGTCTGTGTTTGATTGACAGCAGCTGAAAGGGGGCGTGTCTGTGTTTGATTGACAGCAGCTGGAGGAGGCGTGTCTGTGTTTGATTGACAGCAGCTGGAGGGGGCGTGTCTGTGTTTGATTGACAGCAGCTGGAGGAGGCGTGTAGGTGTCTGTGTTTGATTGACAGCAGCTAAAAGGGGGCGTGTCTGTGTTTGATTGACAGCAGCTGGAGGAGGCGTGTAGATGTCTGTGTTAATGCCTTCGTTATTAATAACACATCTTCTTTTCCTGCTTAGACGAGAAAAAAAATCAATATAGAGTTTTTTTCTTTGTCTTTTCTGCTGACAGACGCTCTCGTGTTTAAATTAATCTTAGAATATTTGGCGTGTTAATGATTTAAATTGCGTCGCGTCACTTAAACTTCAGAGGGAATCGTCTCGTATGATCTTCGGATGATGAGAAAGAAACTTATCACATCCTGATAAGTTTGACATCTTTTCACCACGCAGACTTTTTTATTTTTAATAGAAAGAAGAAGTTAGAGAGAGAGAGAGAGAGAGAGAGAGAGCAGCTGACAGAATGAGACATTAAAGACAATGAAAAAAAGAGTTCCTTATGTGTTGTTGTTCCTGTGCAGAGACGACCTACTTCTGACAGTCTGCTTCCTGCTGCTCTGACGTCTGTTCCTAAAACACTAGAGGCTCTCTGCCCGGCTGGTTCGTTCCTGCTTTTTAAACAACATGGTTTATGAGTCGGACAATAACTATGGAGGCTCAATCATGCCAAGAAAACATACTTAAAAAGTTTAAATCATGACATCACTACATGTGTCTCAGATCTCTTTTCCTGTGTTTACTCTTGTTTATATTGTGATGTCATCAGAAACACTGTAAACACACGTTGTCACCTGCTCAGCAAGGTGATATTAAACAGGAAACACCTCATTTTATACAGTTAGGGTCTGATTTATTAAAGGTCTGCGTGTGTAGAAACGTGTGCAAACAAAGACTTCACCTGCAAAAAATGTGCAATTTATTGCACTGTGCACGCAATTCAGTACCCACTATTTGGGATCTTAGTAAATCAGGCCCTTAATTCTGGTCTGTAGTCAGTGAATTATCAACACGCCACCTGCTGGTCTGAAGCTGATCTGCAGTCTCAGTTTTTAAATCTTTAATATATTTTATTTTATTCTCAGCAGCTCTGAATGTATAACCCTCCTGTTGTCCTCGAGTGAAGGAAGGAAGGATGGAAGAAGGAAGGAAAGGAGGGAGGAAGGAAGGAAGGAAAGAAAAGAAGGAAGGGAGGAAAGAAAAGAAGGAAGGGAGGAAGGAAGGAGAGAGGAAAGAAGGAAGGAAGGAATGAAAGGAGGGAGGAAGGAAGGAAAGGAGGGAGGAAAGAAGGAAGAAAGGAAGGTAGGAGGGAGGGAGAAAGGAAGGGAGGAAGGAAGAAAAGAAAAGAAGGAAAGGTAGGAAGGAAGGACAGAGCAAAGAAGGAAGGGAGGAAGGTAGGGGGGAGGAAAGAAAGAAAAGGGAGAAGGAAGGAAGGAAGGAAGGAGGGAAGGAAAGAAAGAAGGGGGATGGAGGAAGGAAAGGAGGAAAGAGAGAGGAAGGAAAGAAAGAGAGAAGGAGGGAGGGAGGACTTTTATCCAACTTCACTTTTAGTTAAATGTTGAGAGTCTGACGTTTGTTTGTGTTTGTTTTCACTTCTTAGAATAATGTTATTTTTCTGGCTGAAGTTATAAATCTTCATAAAAGTCTAAACTCTATAAATCTGTGTTTAGATTAGATTTGTGTGTGAATGTTCAGACTCTGATCTGATTTCCCTGCAGAGAGAAAAAAATCATGAATGTTTCATCTCACATCTTTTTTTAAATCCTATTTTCTATGTTTTTTCTTTTTTGTTTTTATTTAATTCTTTCCTCCACCTTTTCTCTCCTGGCAGGAAGTGGCAGCGAGCGTCAGGATCAGCTGTTACTGGAGAGAGAAGAAAAACGCCGCCTGCAGCAGCGTCTGGCAGATTCAGGTCAGCTGATGAAGGGAAGCCCCAAAATACTGCAGCACTGTCATAGTCTGCTTCTCTTTTCTTACATACTTCATGATGTTTGTTTGTTTTTTTTATGTCTGATTAAAACTCATGTTGGAGGTTAAAATGACTTCAGTGATTGAAGCTGACTTGTCCTCATTTAAAGCTTTTAAAAAAGGTGGAAAGTAAACTGGTACATCTCAAATTATAGTTTAGTTTAGCTGAAAATCCAATGAGAGTGGAAACACCGTAGCAACCGCCTTAGCAACCACCTTAGCAACCAAGATTCCGGAATGGAAGGCTGTTTATGGGCATTGTGACATCATTTTAAATCCAACAAGAATTGAGATTTTTCAGGATTTTATGATGTTAAATGTTGCTTCAATTATTGATTTCGTCAATCTTAAACATCTCAGGTGTAAAGGCATGCAGGTACACCGCAAATTATAGTTTAGTTTAGTTGAAAATTAAACTGATTTTTTTCTTTTCTTACTTAAAAAACACTCAACAAATGCATGTCATGATTTTATAGTGTTTTTTTAATGCAGGTTTAATCATCTTTTGCAGCTTTAACAGGTGTTAGGATATATATTTATAAGCACTTCAGTACTAAAGCATGCTGAGAAATGTCAAATTCTAGTTTATTGAAGCTTAAATGTGCTGAAAATTAACACGTTTTTGCTTTTAATCCAACAAGAATTGAGATTTTTTCTCAAATTATAATTTATTTTGGTTAAAATTAGTTTTTTTTTGCATTTGACATGTTTCTGCTTTATTTTCTAGTGTTTTTTTTTCTGTAAACTTACAAACATCTCAAATTATAGTTTAGTTAAACTGAAAATTAAACATGTTCTTGTTTAAATGCAGGTTTAATCATCTTTTGCAGCTTTAACAGATGTTAGGATATATATTTATAATCATTTCAGGTCTAAAGCATGCTGAGAAATGTCAAATTCTAGTTTATTGAAGCTTAAATGTGCTGAAAATTAACACGTTTTTGCTTTTAATTCAACAAGAAATTAGATTTTATTTCACGATTATGAGATTTGAGAATTTTGAATGTTGCTTCAATTATTGTTTTTGTTCATCTTAAAGATTTCAGATGCAAAGGTATGCTGGTACATCTTAAATTATAATTATTTTGGTTAAAATTAAACTGTTTTTTTTGCATTTGACATGTTTCTGCATGTTTTTTTCTGTAAACTTACAAACATCTCAAATCATCATTAATATTAAATTAAAATGTTTGTGTTTCTTCTCTCCCAAATATTTGGACAAAAAACTGCAATTTCATTTTGCAGCTCTAAGCATTTTATCAGCGTTTCAGGTGCAAAGCATGCTGGGACATGTAGGCACTGAGGACAGTCCAGCAGATTTCACTGCAACATTTTGGACTCTTTTGTCTCTGAACAGGCAGGTAGGATTTATTTTATCTGGTCCAGCAGGAAGAGGAAGAGGAGGAGGAGGAAAGAGAGGAGGAGGAAGAGGAGGAGGAAGAAGAGGAGGAGGATGAGAGAGGAGAGAGGAGGAGGAGGAAGAAGAGGAGGAGGAAGAAGAGGAGAAGAGGAGAGAGGAGAGAGGAGGAGGAAGAAGAGGAGGAGGATGAGAGAGGAGAGAGGAGGAATAGGAAAAAGATGAAGAAGAGGAGGAGGCAGAGGAGAGAGAAGAGGAAGAGGAGGCTATTTCTCATCTGGCCTCAATAATTCAACACAGCGGCGGTCGGCATGAAGGCTGCTCTCTGAAGTCTGTGTGTGTGTGTGTGTGTGTATGTGTGTGTGTGTGTGTGTGTGTGTGTAGCCTGAAGATGCTCACACACACACACACACGACGACTGCTGCAGGTCGACTGATGAAGACGAATAAAAGACGAAGAACACACAGACTGAAATAAACTGGAGGCTATGTATCGTAGTTTTAAGGCTGCGACTAGCAACGACTTTCATGATCAAATATGACATTTATTTTCTCAATTAATCAATAAGTCATTTTAAAAAAAGTCAGAAAATCATGAAAAATGTTCATCAGTGTTTAGTTTTGTCCACAACTCAAAATATATTCAGTTTAGTGTCACAGAGGAGGAAAAGAAAGCAGAAATATTCATCATATTTAACATTCAACACGAGGAGAATAGACTACTAGTCAGAGGAAAGAAGGAAATATTCACATTTAACATGTTTATCAGCTGAAAGAGGCAGAAACTAGTTATCTTAGAACCTTTCACCCTCACATATTCACAGTTTCCTCTCATTTAATTCGTCTCTAGCAAACATATCATTCATGAATACGTCGTCAGTCTCAGATAATAATCCAGATTAATCCTTAATGAAGTTTTCAGAGAGCTGAGAGAGTTTATTATTCAGGTATTACACTTCTCGTTTAAGGAGAAAAAACATGAAAGTAAAAAAAATTGACCCTGAACAGCATGTGAGGGTTAAATGGAGCACAATGTCTCCCATTTTATATTGATTTTAACTCTAAATTATCTTCAAAATCAACATTATTATTAATATTAATCACTATTATTACCGTAACTTCACTAACTGATTAAAACACGCACTGTAAACTGACACATTCACGTTTTAAAGTGACTTTTCTCTGAGTTTAATAACTGCTGAGTAACCATTACATGCGTCTCTGCCATCCTACACCATCCTAGGTTATAATCACCTTCAGTCTGATGCAAGTATCAACGTCTCCGCCTTCCTACACCATCCTAGATTACTTCCTACACCACCCAAGGTTAAAATCAACTGAAGCCTGATGCAATTCTCAGCCTTCCTACACCATCCTAGTTGTCTTCCCACACCACCCTAGGTTATAGCCAATAGCAACTTAATGCAAGTTTCAAAGTCTCTGCCTTCCTACACCATCCTAGGTAACCATCAACTTCACCATGGTGTACGTCCTACACCATCCTAGCCTCCTTCCTACGTCATCCTAGGTTTATCATCCCCAGCAATTAGAGGCTTATAACGGAGCTCATAGTTTCTTATCTAACATTAAATTAACTCTAAACAACATTTACCGTAACTATCTAAAGAAAGCGCGCACTGTCAGCTGATAATTACCGTAATAACGCCACATTTCTCTCTGTTTTATAACCATTACGGTGCTGATGTAAACACAGGAAACTCGCGCCACACTCTACGCCGGTTTCCCGCGCGGCTCCACCACGTGCTCTCACGGTTTTACCTGAGCAGCAGCGGGGGGCACGTGCCTGCTCACCTGTAGTTATAAGAGGGGAACTTGCTGCTTTCCTTCATCAGTAACCTGTAGAGAGAGATCACCTGGGCTCGAGCTGACACCGCCATCATGGTGCTAAGACACTGCAGCTGCTAGGACCCCTAATATCACCCGTGTCCCAAACAGCGCCTGACTAAAAATACAACAATAACATATCAATTCGTTAATATAAAACATTTTTAAAAATAACACAAAGGCCACAACACATGGTAGATTATTTTTTTTAGTGAGAAAAACATGTCAGGTTATTATTGTAAAAGGTTTATATGTGTATAAACTGACAGGCAGGTTACGGCCAGCTTCATAGCAACTGACGACAGGAGGTGAGTTATCCATGCTGCTTTTTAATTCTCTTTAAATTCCTGCTTATAAACAAACAACACGCTTTAATTATGTACTAATAATATGAGGCTGCAGCAGCTGATTCCCGCACACAACCCAGCAGCATGTCGGACCTCTCAGTGTTTATGTTTATCTCTAAAACGTGTCTGTTATTGATGAGCATGTAGCACAAAGCTACACACACTGCAGCTTTACACTGAGCCTCTGTCAGCTGGTATAATTAATAATACACAGTACACACACACACAGAGATCATCACACCTCAGACACACCTTTAATATGTGTGTTCAGATACATAATACATATACATACTTAATATTACTGTTTACACCTGTTAGAAACCTCAGTGACCTTCCTGCAGAGAGTACAAGTACTGCAGTATTATGAGTGATGTAGTATGCAGTATTACAGTAAAAGTACTGCAGTATTATGAGCGATGTAGTATGCAGTATTACAGTAAAAGTACTGCAGTATTATGAGCGATGTAGTATGCAGTATTACAGTAAAAGTACTGCAGTATTATGAGTGATGTAGTATGCAGTATTACAGTAAAAGTACTGCAGTATTATAGTGATGTAGTATGCAGTATTACAGTAAAAGTAGTGGTTTGGTCCTCTGACTGATATATTATTATTATGACATCATTAGATTATTAATAGTGAAGCATCAGTGTTAGAGCAGCATGTTACTGTTGTAGCTGCTGGAGGTGGAGCTAGTTTACACTACTTTATATACAGTTAGCTAGTTTAGTCCAGTGGTTCCCAACCTAGCACACTGCTTTTTGGTTTCATTTTTAACAATGTGTTGTATTTTAAAGCTTGTTATATTATCCATTGTGTCAAATCTGGTCCAATAGCAGCTCGGTCAGGATGTTGAACTCTGACCTTTAACCATCATAACTTAAAGCTTTAACCAAGTTAAACTGATGTCGGTCCTCACAAAGATAGAAACACGAACAAATCAGCTGATATCAGAGATCCTGATGTGGGAATAAAACTCTCTTGCTGAATTGACTTAAATGATGCAGAGTAATTCAGTGTGTGTGTGTGTGTGTGTGTGTGTGTGTGTGTGTGTGTGTGTGTGTGTGTGTGTGTGTGTGTGTGTGTGTGCAGTGTGCTCTTTAGCCATGGATGTGTGAAAGGTCAGAGGCACAGACGCATCCTGTTTGTTGATGCCCTGCTGTCTCTGAGTGTAAAGGTCAATAGCACTGCTGTGTGTGTGTGTGTGTGTGTGTGTGTGTGTGTGTGTGTGTGTGTGTGTGTGTGTGTGTGTGTGTGTGTGTGTGTGTGTGTGTGTATGAGTAAGCATTCAGGTACATGCTGAATGATGTGGACCAATGTGTGTTTAGTGTGCGAGCTTGTTGGTAAAAACCCAATTGATAACATTGATTGTCTGCCACACCGGTTCAGTGAGGCCGTGTGTGTGTGTGTGTGTGTGTGTGTGTGTGTGTGTGTGTGTGTGTGTGTGTGTGTGTGTGTGTGTGTGTGTGTGTGTGTGTGTGTGTGTGTGTGTGTGTGTGTGTCTACTTCTATCTTCGTCAGGATTAATCTGAATTAGATCCTGACAGGGAGGACTTTTTTTTTCAGGAGCTGTTCAAGCTTTAAGATTAGTTTTCAGGTTTAAAACAACACATATCCTCCACATCTCCAGCTCTATATTAATACTCTGTGTCTCTACTGGAATATCTTTACATGGTTTCCAGTTAAAAACTCCTTATTTATCTTCTACTGGTCCTTTATGCAGCCGCTCAGTTCAGCCTCTGTCTATTAACAGGCTGTTTTAGCTCCTGTCTCTTTAAGCCCCCCCCCCCCTCCTGATGAGCCCACTCTGCTCTGATTGGTCTGAAATATGACAGTTGAAACACTGTAGCAACAGCCTTAGCAACCGCCTTAGCAACCAAGATTCCGGAATGCACGGCTGTTTATGGGCATTGTGACAAACCCACGTCTAAACTAGAAAGAAAAAAGGCAAAATATTACAAAAAAAAAGTTTTAATACATATGAGAAAAAAACTTTAATGTTACGAGAAAAATTCAGAATAATATAAGAACAAAAAAAAAGTTATGTTAGGGGAAAAAAGTCTGAAAATTATATGAAAAAAAGTTGATATATTAAAAGAACATTTGTCTGAAAATCTTGTTTAACAGCTTTAGAGTAAGTATAGTTGAGTGTGTGTGTGTGTGTGTGTCTCTGTGTGTGTGTGTGTGTGTGTGTGTGTGTGTGTGTGTGTGTGTGTGTGTGTGTGTGTGTGTGTGTGTGTGTGTGTGTGATTTAATAGAAAGTGTCATCTGATCTTTCAGTAACGCTGACTCATCACTGCTTTATTTTCTTCTTCAGTGAAAATCAGTACAAATCATATTCATATGAAGTCTGAGACAAAATTCTTCTGGCTCAGTTATAACATAACTTCATTAAACTTAAATTAAATTGTCCTCAGCTCAAAAATATTCATTTACTGTCACAGAGGAGCAAAGAAAGTAGAAAAAAAAATCACATTTAAGAAGCGGAATCAGATAATTTTGACTCAAAATGATGAATGCATGATCTAAAAAGTTGATTTTAATTGTTTTATTGACAATTAATCAACTAATTATTGCAGCTCTTAACTATTTTCATCATCAAATAATAATTAAAGTCCTTTTTTTTGGTAAAAGTGATAAGTATTTGCAGGTTGCAGCTCCTTAAATGTGAATATTTTATCCCTTTTTTATCGTACATGACTATAAAGTGAATATATCTGAGCTACAGTTTTCTCCGTGTTGATAAAGTTCTTCATCACTCTGTTGGATGAAGAGAGAAAACCTTCCTCACAGTGTTTGAAGTGTTGTTGAGTCTCTGCTGTGAGCTGCAGATTGAGTTTTGTCTGTTTCTGCCCGGCGGATCAGAGCTTCATCGACCGCTTCCTCCCGTGTTCAAACCTGCGGAACAATGTGTGCGTGGTTCAGTCTGTGACCCGAACCCTGATCGCCTCCAATCCATCCTCCCACCTGACCCTCATCATCATCATCTTCATCTTCCTCCTGCTCATCGTCTACGGATCAGCTTCTCTTCTGCACCACAGACTGAGGTAGGTGGACAGGTGTGTGTGTTTGTTTGTGTGTGTGTGTGTGTGTGTGTGTGTGTGTGTGTGTGTGTGTGTGTGTGTGTGTGTCTTTGTGTGTGCGTGTGTGTGTGTGTGTCTGTGTGTGTGTGTGTGTCTCTGTGTGTGTGTGTGTGTGTGTGTGTGTGTGTGTGTGTGTGTGTGTGTGTGTGTGTGTGTGTGTGTGTGTGTGTGTGTGTGTGTGTGTGTGTGTGTGTGTGTGTGTGTGTGTGACTGAGTTGAACATCACATTGATCTGTTCTGCTGCAGTCTTTTCCTCATTGAACTTTATTTTCTTCACACTGTTAAATTAACCCAATAAACCTCCTGATGATATAAGAGTCAGTAATAATAAGTGTTGGTAAGATGATGAATTCATAAATAAGTTAAACTAGATTTAAAAGCAGCATCAGGTTTGTTAAAATGTACATTTAGTATTTTTGTTGGTTTTATATCATTTGAAATGACATTTGCAGCATTTTTTAACCAAAAGTAAGACTGAATGCTCCTGAAAATGTCAAATGGTGTAACCACAAAAGAATGATACATATTACATAGTTTATCCAGTTAGAAAGAAAGAAAGAAAGAAGGAAAGAAACAAAGAAAGAAATATAAGAGGAAGAAGAGAGAGAAAGAAAGAAGGAAAGAAAAAGTAAGTAAGAAAGAAAGAAAGGAGGAAGAGGAGAAAGAAAGAAAGATAAACAAGGAGGAAAAGAAGGAAAAAAGTAAGAAAGAGAAAGAAAGGAGGAAGAGGAGAAAGAGATGAGGAAGAGGAGAATAAAAGAGGAGTTGAATTATTTGGTACAAAGTTTTTATGGTTACACCACTTAGACATTTTTACCATAATCCTCTAATATATTCTCTCTAAATGGATTAAAAGCAGAAATTTGATGCTGGGTCCACAAAAAAAGAATGTGTGAAGTTATTCATACGTTTATTTTCACATTTTAACCCTTTAACCTTCCTGTTGTCCTCTAGTGAAGGAAGGAAGGGAGGAAGGAGGGAGGGAGGAAAGGGAAGGAGTAAGGAGGGAGGGAGGAAAGGAGGAAGGAAGAAAGGAAGGAAGTAAGGAGATAAGGAAGGGAGGAAGGAAGGAAGGAAGGAAAGGGGTAAGGAGGGAGGGAGGAAGGAAAGAAGGAAGGAAAGGAGGAAAAAAGGAAGGAAAGAAGGAGAGAAGGAAGGAAGGAAGGAAGGAAAGGAGTAAGGAGGGAGGGAGGGAGAGAGGAAGGGAGGAAGGAAGGAAAGAAAGGAGTAAGGAGGGAGGGAGAGAGAAAGGAAGGGAGGAAGGAAGGAAATAAGGACGGAGGAAAGAAAGGAAGTAAGGAGATAAGGAAGGGAGGAAGGAAGGAAGGAAGGAAAGGGGTAAGGAGGGAGGGAGGAAGGAAAGAAGGAAGGAAAGGAGGAAAAAAGGAAGGAGAGAAGGAAGGAAGGAAGGAAAGGAGTAAGGAGGGAGAGAGAAAGGAAGGGAGGAAGGAAGGAAATAAGGACGGAGGAAAGAAAGGAAGGTAGGAAGGGAGGGGGGAGGAAATAAAGAGAGAAGGAGGAAGGAAAGAAGGAAAGGAAGGAAGGAGGGAAGGACTTTTTAACCCTTTAAATTTAAACTAAACCACATGGACACTAATAAAACATTATTGAACCTTATACCTGAGCTGCTGCTGTTTAAAAGTCGTTATATTAATAATATTTTTGGTGCTCGTTCAACAACAGCAGTGTGTTTTTATTTATTTGTGAATGAATATTTTGCATCTCTGACCTCCGTATCTCTGCATAAACACACATTTACTGTGCAGGGTTTTAATTTAATGTCACAGTCGGGTCGAAGAAACAGATGTAAATAAACTCAGCTTCTGCTTTAATTGGCACAAAAAATAAAAAATAAACAAAAAATGTAAATATAGTGTAAATGAGTCTCTGCTTTGATGTGTTGGTGAGAAGATGGAAGAAGTCCAAATGAAAGGCTGCAGCGAGCCGACTGAAGGAAACATCTGGTTAAGTTAGAGTCACATCTGCACAATAATAATATATTAAAATAATCCAAAGCAAGCATAAAGTTTATTAGCTTAACTTTAGCTGCTGATTCAGGCTTGAAATTGTTATTTTGGCGTCTTTGAGCCTCCATACCTGCAGTTAAATCAGGACTGTTATATGTGATATTTGGCCATCTTTATACCTTCTTATACCTGTCTTTATTACCTTTAGCTTGAATCTCTAAATTATTTCTGAACTTTTATTTCTTGATTATTTTGGTGTCTTTGATCCTCCGTACATGCAGCTAAACTCAGGTGGGGAGTTTTGGTCCTCTGTCAAAAGAGATGGGGCCAATTTGACTCGGGAGGACGACAGGAGGGTTAAAAAGGCTGTGAGCTGTAAATGTCCATAAACGTGCAGTAAATATAATTATTTTCATTCTAATCCTCTGAGCTGAGCCTCCTGTAACGATGAATTACAGAAATACAGCAGAGTCCATCCAATGAATGAATGAACTGATGAGTGAAGTCTGGAAAAAATGTGTAAATACCAAGCGGGGAGTTCTGGTCCTCTGAAATGAGGCCAACCAGGAAGTAACTTAAAGCTGCATTCTATCAAAAGGCCACCAGGGGGCGACCGTTTTGGTGTCAAAAGGACTTCCGTCTCTATACAAGTCAATGGAGAATTCACCAACTTCTCACTTGATTTCTAACCTCAGTAAACGTTTTCAAAATGTGTTTATGGTCTCAATCGCTAGTTTAAAGCCTTCTTCAATGCAGTATGATGTTCATTTGGGACATTTTGGCCTCCCTGATTTTATATGTGACGATAAAGCAGGGTATGCATTAGGGCGTGGCTACGTGGTGATTGACAGGTTGATTGGTTCACAGGTTCAGGAGGGCGCCTCATGCTCCTCCTGATGCTCAGTGGCTCATGCAGCTCATCTCATATTAAATCTAATAACCGTCTATATAAGAAGGAAACCTTCTTAATGTAGTAATGAAACGTTCACACAGAGCTGCTTCAGCTTGGTGGAAGTCCGCCTGCAGACTAGATTAACCTCCGTTCCTCAGTGATGGAGGGATGATGGATGAAGAGAGGAGAGGAAGAGATCAGAGCCTTTCATTAATAACACGGGAACCATCCGACGCCTTCGCCTGTAATTACAACCCAACGTAGATTCCAGCCGCTCTGAATCTCTCAGGTTCAAAACTTTAAAAGAGGTTTAGAGAATTAAAACATTTCCTTTAGTTTAACAGAAATAAAAACTCAAGTTTGTTTCATTCAGAATGTAAAATAAGATACTTTATTAGGAGATTACTGTGTAAATGTAATAGATTACAGATTACTAGTTCCTTCCTTCCTTCCTTCCTTCATTCCTTCTGTCCTTCCTTCTTTCCTTCCTTCCTTCCTTCCTTCCTTCCTTCCTTCCTTCCTTCCCTCCATGTGTCCTTCCTTCCTTCCCTCCTTCCTTCCTTCCCTCCATCTGTCCTTCCTTCCTTCTGTCCTTCCTTCCTTCCCTCCTTCCTTCCTTCCTTCCTTCTGTCCTTCCTTCCCTCTGTCCTTTCGTTCTTTCTTTCTTTCTTTCTTTCTTTCTTTCTTCCTTCCTTCCCCATCTGTCCTTCCTTCCTCCTTTCCTCCCTCCCTTCCTTCCTTCCCTCCATCTGTCCTTCCTTCCTTCCTTCCTTCCTTCCCTCTATCTGTCCTTCCTCCTTCCTTCCCTCCATCTGTCCTTCCTTCCTTTCTTCCCTCTATCTGTCCTTCCTTCTTTCCTCCCTTCCTCCCTCCCTTCCTTCTTTCCTTCCTTCCTTCCATATTTCCTTCCTTCCCTCCTTCTGTCCATCATCCAAGGAAGGATGATATCATGATATCTTCCTTTGATTGTGTGACACTTTCCTTCCACACACACACACACACACACACACACACACACACACACACACACACACACACACACACACACACACACACACACACACTCACACACACACACACACACACACACACACTCTCTCTCTCTGATATGAACATGTGTGTGACATTATGAGCTGGTTATAAAACATAAAGCAGGCTGAATGTGAGCAGAGTGAACATTCCTCAGAGAGCTCAACACGCTCCGCTGCTTCCTTCATTAGCAGCTCAATGTTTTATTTTACCGGCTCGGATAAAGACGGGCGACTTGGCGAAGGGTGCTAACGTTTCTCAGAGAGCCGCCGAAGCTCGTCTCATGTCATAAGAAACGGATTCAGATAAAAGGAGGAGAGGAGAGTAGAAGCTGCAGTCTGGAGATGAAATGAGACTTTCAGAAGGAGGGGGAAGAAGATGAAGTAAGAAAGACAGAGAAAGAAAGGAGGAAGATGAAGAAAGAAAAAAGAAGGACCAAGAAGAGAAAGAAAGAAAGAAAAATAAGAGGAGGAATAAAGGAAAGAAAGAAATATAAGAGGAGGAAAGGAGAAGGACGAGGAAGATGAAGAAAGAAAGAAAGAAAGAAAGAAAGAAAGAAAGAAAGAGAGAAAGAAAAGAAAAAGGAAGAAGAACAAACAACAAGAACGAGAAAGACAAAGAAAAGAAAAAGAGGAAGATAAGGAAAGAAAGAAAGAAAGAAAGAGAATGAAAGAATGAAAGAAAGAAAAAGGAGGAAGAAGAGGAGGATGAAGGCAGAAAGACAGAAAGTCAGACAGTAAATGTGTCAGATATCATTGATATGACTCAATAGAAACATTTAAGACTTAAGATTTAATTTTATTGTCATTTAAAATTAGTTTTCTTGTGTTTAAATAAAAGCATAAAGTTTTATTTTGGTTCCAAATCAGGTTTAATAAATGAAGACAGCATTTAAACAGGAAACCTGTCTGTGTGTGTGTGTGTGTGTGTGTGTGTGTGTGTGTGTGTGTGTGTGTGTGTGTGTGTGTGTGTGTGTGTGTGTGTGTGTGTGTGTGTGTGTGTGTGTGTGTGTGTGTGTGTGTGTGTGTGTGTGTGTGTGTGTGTGGTGTTTAGAGTAAGGTCTGGTGGGCTCAGCAGGTTCAGGAAGGGCTTTCTAGAACAGATGGAGGACACACACACACACACACACACACACACACACACACACACACTCACACACTATACACACACACACACACACACACACACACACACACACACACACAGAGAAATCAATTGGATATCCTGGGAGATTCGTTATAACAGAATAAATATAAAGATGGACGACAGGACTGCTCCACAACATCCGCCTCCTCCATGTTAGCAGCTGACCCACACACACACACACACACACACACACACACACACACACACACACACACACACACACACACACACACACACACACACACACACACACACACTGCAGCATTAAACAGACAGTGATGAAGCTGATGTTAATAACAGCATAGCAGCTTCCTTACTCCTTTCATTCCTTCCTTCCTTCCTTCCTTCCTTCCTTCCTTCCTTACACCCTTCCTACCTTCCTTCCTTCCTTTTTCCTTTCCTTCCTCCCTCCCTTCCTTCCTTATTCCTCCTTTCTCCCTCCTGTCCTTCCTTCTTCCTCCCTTCTTCCCTTCCTTCCTTCCTTCCTTCCTCCCTTCCTTCTTTCCTTCCTCCATCCCTCCTTACTCCTTTCATTCCTTCCTTCCTTCCTTCCTTCCTTCCTTCCTTCCTTCCTTCCTTCCTTACTCCCTTCCTTCCTTCCTCCATTCCTCCCTTCCTTCTTCCTCCCTTCCTCCCTTCCTTCTTTCCTTCCTCCCTCCCTCCTTACTCCTTTCCTTCCTTCCTTCCTTCCCTCCTTACTCCCTTCCTTCCTTCCTTCCTTCTTCCCTTCCTCCCTTCCTCCCTTCTTCCTCCCTCCCTTCCTTCCTTCTTCTTCCCTTCCTGGATGATTTGAATATCATCGTTTCTACATGTGTGAGGATGTTTGAGAGTCCGAGCAGAGCTGCAGGTCAGCGGCTCATCCTTTCATCCTTCCTTCCTTTCATCCTTTCATCCTTTCATCCTTCCATCCTTTCATCTTTTCATCCTTCCTTCCTTTCATCCTTTCATCCTTTCATCCTTCCTTCCATCTGTCTTTCCTCCCTCACTACTTCTCTCTTACTTTCTTTCGTTCCTCCCTCCTTCCTTACTCCTTTCCTTCCTTCCTTCCTTCTTTCCTTCCTCCCTCCCTCCTTACTCCTTTCCTTCCTTCCTCTTCCTTCCTCCCTTCCTTACTTCCTTCTTCCTCCCTTCCGTCCTTCCTTCCTTCTGTCCTTCCTTCCTTCCTTCTTCCTCCCTTGCTCCCTTCCTCCCTTCCTTCCTTCCTTCTTCCTCCCTTCCGTCCTTCCTTCCTTCTGTCTTTCCTTCCTTCCTTCTTCCTTCCTTTCTTCCTTCCTTCCTTCCTTCCTTACTCCCTGGATGATTTGAATATCATCGTTTCTACATGTGTGAGGATGTTTGAGAGTCCGAGCAGAGCTGCAGGTCAGCGGCTCATCCTTTCATCCTTTCATCCTTCCATCCATCTGTCTTTCCTCCCTCCCTACTTCTCTCTTACTTTCTTTCGTTCCTCCCTCCTTCCTTACTCCTTTCATTCCTTCCTTCTTTCCTTCCTCCCTCCCTCCTTACTCCTTTCCTTCCTTCCTCCCTTCCTTCCTTCCTTCTTCCTCCCTTCCGTCCTTCTTCCTTCTGTCTTTCTTTCCTTCTGTCCTTCCTTCCTTCCTTCCTTCCTTCTTCCTCCCTTGCTCCCTTCCGTCCTTCCTTCCTTCTGTCTTTCCTTCCTTCCTTCTTCCTTCCTTTCTTCCTTCCTTCCTTCCTTCCTTACTCCCTGGATGATTTGAATATCATCGTTTCTACATGTGTGAGGATGTTGAGAGTCCGAGCCAGAGCTGCAGGTCAGCGGCTCATCCTTTCATCCTTACATCCTTTCATCCTTTCATCCTTCATCCTTTCATCCTTTCATCCTTACATCCTTTCATCCTTTCATCCTTTCATCCTTTCATCCTTTCATCCTTCCTTCCATCCTTTCACCCTTTCATCCTTTCATCCTTCCATCCTTTCATCCTTCCTTTCATCCTTTCATCCTTTCATCCTTTCATCCTTTCATCCTTACATCCTTTCATCCTTTCATCCTTTCATCCTTCCATCCTTTCATCCTTACATCCTTTCATCCTTCATCTTTCATCCTTTCATCCTTTCATCCTTCCTTCCATCCTTTCACCCTTTCATCCTTTCATCCTTCCATCCTTTCATCCTTCCTTTCATCCTTTCATCCTTTCATCCTTTCATCCTTTCATCCTTCCTTCCATCCTTTCACCCTTCCTTCCTTTCATCCTTTCATCCTTTCATCCTTTCATCCTTCCTTCCTTTCATCCTTTCATCCTTTCATCCTCACTATGCTGCCAATTACTGTTTTAGTGTGAGTCTCGGGGCCGACACACACACACACACACACACACACACACACACACACACACACACACACACACACACACACACACCACACACACACACACACACACACACCTGCCAGCCTCACCTGTTCCCTCCTTCTTCTCTTTTATGTGAAGTCTTCCCAGCGAGCGTCTGATGTGAGTTTTAAAGGATCAGAGTTTAATCCTGCTCGACTCTCTTATCAAACTTTCAGGATTGTTTGGTGGAAACCTGAAGAAACACTGAGCTCTGACTCTTTATCTATATTTTAATATATTTAAGCAGAAAGAAACAAAAGAAGACATTTTATTGAACAGCTGAGAATGTTTTTATTGTTATTGTTTTCACAGAGAGAGAAACTACAGATGAGTCTATTAAAGGATTAAATGTTCATATTATATTTTATTTTTTATCAAAGATTCACAACAAAGATATTAATTAACGACCTGTTTTCATTCTGAAAGTTAATTAAATAATGATATAACTACAACTAAATTAAATAAATAATATAACTACATTTAAATAATATAACACTACAACTAAAATAACTTTGTATAACACTACAGCTAAATGAAATAAGTAATAAATGAAGAGTAGCTAATAATAAATGTTTAATGTTAAATCTCATTGAATGAATCAAACATTGAAGTTTGACATGAAAATTAAAAATAAAACAAAAACTACACAAACATGAATTTTAGTTTTTGTCGACTTTTTTTTACATTTTTTACAAGAAACATCAACTCAATAAAAACAATTAGGAGCCAAAATTGACACTAGACAGGAAAACGTTTTGTTTTTTTTATGCACAATTTTCCAGAGCTCAAAGTGTTGTTTTCACGTCTGACCAACAAACATAAAACATTAAATATTAAAACATATAAAACATTAAATATTAAACATATAACACATATCCAGTGTTTCACTCACAGTAACAGTAAATCTAGCTGGAATCAGAGAAGTTTTGACATTTTCCTTTAAAAAATTAGAAAAATATTCCCAAAAAATTACAAAAATACAACATTTGACATGTATAGAAATTACACTTTTACCTCCATATAACTCTAGCTATACATACATTTGAGTAGAAGCTGGAATGTATTTGCAAACACCTAAACTCTTAAGCTTAATAACAGCAGATCCAGATAATGAAGGATGAAGTTATGAGTGTTTATAATCATATAATCAGCCTAATCAATAAAATCCTATTGATACAACACTCTGATCATGTGGGACTTTTTCTCTCGTGTATCTCATGTTTCTCTTTAATCTTCTGCTGCATCAAATAAATCACCTTCCTCTCTTAGTCCCATCATGTTAAACAACTCCTAATATATTTACTATATTTACTATATTTACTGTATTTACTATATTTACTATATTTACTATATTTACTAAGCTGCAGAATTAGCCGTGTGTGTGTGTGTGTGTGTGTGTGTGTGTGTGTGTGTGTGTGTGTGTGTGTGTGTGTGTGTGTGGTGTGTGTGTGTGTGTGCGCGTGCGTGCGTTTTGCATATTTTCTATTTTTCCAATTTTACACTGTTTTTGCATCGTTCTCACTGAGCGTATGTTTACTGTGTCGCAGCCAGGATCCCACACTCCCACTCACTTCCTGTCTCTCAGTCACACACACACACACACACACACACACACACACACACACACACACACACATAATATATGTCCTCACAGCAGTGGCGGCTAACAGGTGTACAGGTTTTATCTCTCCAGTTAAACACTTTATTTTTATCACATGAACATAAAACCTGCAGAGATGAACTAACATGTATTAAACTATTATATGTGCATCCTAAACATTGATAACAACAACGGATGGAATATAATATAATAATATTATATTCATCTGTAGTTGTTATCAACTATTAACTAACTAAACTAAACTACTATCTGCAGGCTTTAAGGCTCCTGAACACAACACATTAAATACTGCAGAACATACTACCTGTTTGCACTTCTCTTGATCTTATTTAATCTGATTTTTTTAGACTTTTTAAACCTTTTTTAAACTTTAATATATTATTGTTGTGTGTATGTGTGTTGTGTTGTGTGTATGTGTGTTGTGTTGTGTGTATGTGTGTTATGTTGTGTGTATGTGTGTTTGTGTGTGTGTAAGGAGAGCAGCAGAGTAATAGTTTCATTGCAGTGTCTGAACCTCTGTGTTTTTATTATGCATATGATAATAAACTTCTGTAATCTTGAAACTATTAAAACATTAACAGTGTAGTAAACAGTCATCAGGTTGTGATATGAAGCACTAGAGTCTGACTGATACTGGAACCGATATATCTCCTTTCTTTTCTTTTAACTGAATTGTTGAAATATTGTTGCAAGCAAAAGTTGACATAGTAATAAATAACATAAATAACATAACATGAAACAATAAGATTAGATAAACTAAGTTATTATATTTCTCTTTACTAGTAGTCAGTGTGTTTGTGCTCCGGCAGTAAAGTCACTGAAAGGTTTCGATGTGTAAAAATTGTCTTTACATCTTAATGTTTTGCTGCGTGGACACATTTGTTGTTGTTGTTGCTGATGTGACAGATCACAGGAGGAAAAACTGAGCTCTGAGCTGCTGCTGCTGCTGCTGCTGCTGCAGAGGATGATTGATTCAGATCGCCTCCTCTCCGTCTCCCAGGACGACGGATCGATAACAAAGCCGGCCGTCCTCCATCGTTTTCATAAAGACAAAAACTTCTCAGGCTGGGTTCGATTACGCTGACGGACGTGAGCCGACTGCACGATGCTAACGAGCCAATCAGCTGGAATCACATCGTGTTTTTATTAATATAACGACTCTAATCCATCACTTTAAATGCCAACGTAGAAAATGTCCAAACTCAGGACTCAACCTGAACAATCAATCAATCAATCAATCAATCAATCAATCAATCAATCAATCAATCAATCAATCAATCAAACTTCATTAATATAGCAGCTTTCATAGTAGATTAACAGCTGATAATAATATAAAATACTAAAATTAGAGCTCAGAAAACATAAAAACACATCTATATATTAAACTTGAATTAAGAGAAAGGATCAAATAAACATAAAATGCTGCTTATTTGACTTTAATAGAATTTAAACAGTATATAATATACATATATATATATATAAAAACAAAGAAGAAATTACAAAGAAAAAGTAAAACAATTGAGACCATGCATGTAAGAGAAAATAAGGATGATAAAATGTGGAAAAAATTAAATAAAGTAAAATAAATTAATAAGAAAGTAAATAATAACTAAATAAAAGAATGTTCTTTCTAGTTTG